>NW_026623496.1:839957-1010952 GCF_030028575.1 Malurus melanocephalus | reverse complement strand
TTTTTTTTTTTTTTTTTTTTTTTTTTTTTTGAGCTTTTGTGCCTCTAATCCTCCTACTCGGTCAGTAATGATTGTACCAAATCCATACAGACGATTTTACCATTTCTTCTTACTTCTAATAAGTTTTTCTGTTTCATGTTTCACTAAAGGTTAGGCAGGCTCRATGCCGAAGATTCTGTGATGCTTAATCACATTTTCTAATTCAGTTACATAAAGAATAAGTGAATTAGATTAAAAAATGCCTGGAAATTTGTTTCTCAGATGACAGCTGTGACTAAAACCAGAGTTCCTGCAGTAGTCTAATTTCAGGAAATTTTCCCCTTGTTAATGCATAACTAGGGGTCGAAGAAGCTACTCTGCTCTGGAATGGCGGGATGAGCATCAATGGCACCGTATCTCAGAAATATCCCAGCTAGGGCCGTATTCACGACCTGGGGAAGTGCAGTGGACTCCACACAACTACWTGAAAGAGGAGAGAGGAAGGAGAAACCCATCTCCTGGGTGCCGTAGGGACCCGCGGCTGGGGCACTGCGGTTGCCCAGTGTCCTGGCCCGGAGCAGCGAGGGGCGAGGGGAGGCAGCTCTCGGGACCCCGCGGCCAGGGAGTGTTCGAGGGGCCGCGGCTGCCCCTGCTCCTCGGCCCCGCTCCCCAGCCCCGCTCCCCAGCCCCGCTCCTCCTCCTCCTCCTCCTCAGACCCGCTCCCGCCGAGGGCGCCGCTGCGGGAAAAGCCAAACGCTGCTGGCAGAGGAAAGCGGAGAAGAAAGAAGTTTCCTTCTAGCGCTAGCGCGCCGGTTAGCACAGCAGCGTGTGGAAGGGGWCTCGCAGGAGTCCTGCGGACTGCGGTCCCTGGGAGGGAGGAGGGGAACAGCCGATTCAGCCTAAGMGATATGGGAAAAACAAGTCTGCTGCCAGTTGCTATGTGTGTGCAGTATGGGTGGCTGCATGCTCTGAGCAGATGTATATAAACTTCACTGCTTAAAAATAGGGGAAGAATTGACAAATCAGTGCGTTCTTACCGTACTGTACCACACGGTGCTGCGATGTACCGTACCGCACTCACCCACCCGTACCTATCACGCCTGGGAAATGGTTTGCTGTAACTTTGTTCCCCTTTGCAGGTAGTGCACTCGGTTGGAGAACATGCTGTCGGACTGGCTAGAATGGCCTCAGAACCTCTCTATAGGGGTGACAGTGTTGATAAAGAAACCTCCYTAGAGCCCCCTTAAAGGTCTGAGAAATCTGTAGTGCATCTAGTCCTACAATACCATTCATTTTCTCTATTCTATGGACAAGAAACTGAGTCATRGGGAGATCAAATGGTTGCTCCTGTTTACGCAGGAAATCTCCAGTGGAGCTTTGAATTGACCCCAAATGTCTTAGGCACTCCTCGGCTGTGCTAACAATTATCTGGATTTCCGTTCAGCACCCTGTTGCAACCCACTGTCTCCCTCTCTTGAAGATATACTGAAGAAGAGATGTCACCTCCCCCTTTCTCCTTAGTCCTTCCTCACATTTCTTGAGAGGATTTTCGATGAAAGAGGTTGGTTTGGGATGACTGACAGGGGTTTGGGATGGCAATCCAAATTCCTTTTTTTYCCATTTTTTTTCCCCAGAAGCTKAAATACACTRCTATTTCTGCATTGGAATAAGTTTTGATAAGTGTAAGTAGAAAAAAAATAAATTATTTATAAACAGACAGATGGAGAAAAGAAGACCCTTTTCCATTGACATGCTAAGTCCTCTAAGTTCTRGGCAGATGAACCATTTTCAGATGAATGCTCCCACTGTTTTCTACTGGCAAAAACTCTGCCCTCTCAGGAAACTGTCACTTGGGAGAAAATAGTGGATGGGGGCTGCTCCAGGATAATAACTAAACACAGGCAAGACTTCCCACTTCCTGGGAAGTCAATTTTTCAGTGGTTTTTATGTAGAACCTTCACATTACTGAACATTTTATGCTTATTCCATGTGTTATCAAATGTCTTTTGGTTACTCTCCATTTTTGCTTCAATTTCTTCTCTAATGTTCCACTTTATAAAGCGGGCAATCAAAGAAAGTTACAGTTCTAAAATTGTTATATTTAGGAATGATGGAAAACCAATTAAATAAGATGAAGCAAAGAGCAGACGTTGTCTGAAAGTTTATCTTACCATTTTTATACAAATTTGTGTGATGTATATATAAATCTATATAAATCAAGTATTACCTAAAATAGCTAAATCATCTGGGGTAAGAAATTTGGAAGTTCGTAGGTTTGTTAGTTAGATTTGATTACTATTTTTAGCATGTAAAACTGTTCTGAAATTTACATGCTAAAAATCTCTTAAAGCTAAAGCCTTAGATGAGAGAAGTCTGCTTAGTGCCATGAAGAACTTCCTTAGCATTAACCAAATTTATCATGTAATTTTATTTTAAAAAGAGAATTACATCAGAAATAGAAGTAACGTTTTGTTTGGAAAAAAAAAAAAANAAAAAAAAAAAAAGGATAAAAAAATAAAATACTTGTTTTAGGACTTTCATATTCTATCAGAAAGGGAAACTTTTACTGACTCATGAGATCTCTCTTACGAGTCATCAGGTTAGCAGAATGTCCCTTGTGCATTACAGCTCATGTTCCTGCAGATGAGTTCAGAAACCCTGCCTTTGATCCCATGGCCACATCACATTGATCCATGAGTTTTGAGAGCTTACAGAGCAGATTGATGGTGCACTACTACTCATCAGCTAACCTAACAGCTTTTTCAACTTTCACAAAAGAGGTAACAGACAAAAATTCAAGAAATTGTATATGAAGAATAAAAAATAAACCTAAAAATCGATAAACTAACCTGCCCTTCTGTAATCCTTCAATTGCATGATTATCATATTCTCCAATATCTGCTCTCAGCATCGTGTTGCACTGCTGGATCCCACTCTCCCATAAATATTCATATTCCTCAGTATCACCTGGTTTAAAAAAATGGATGAAATGCTGAATTGAAAATGCTGGAACTTGTTCCAGCTTTGCTTTCTTTGCAGCTATCTCTGAATGTTTCTCAGAAGAAATAAGAAAACCATTCGTTTGTTCTTTTAGGTAGGTTGTATTTCAAAAACGCAATCCACATTCTATCTTACCTTTAGCCTGAGTGAGTTCTACAGCCTCAAAAATGTGAGGACAAGCAGAATAAAACACAGACAAATATTTTTCAATCAAAGACTCATGAGTTGCTTTCTGCAACAGAAATATTCAGGAGAAGATTGCTTGTCTCCTCAGTTCCCAGGTTGTGGGAGAGACACACAGGTGGAACAGAGGAACCTTCATTTCCTCTCTCATCGTTTTTGAGTCCTGCTTTCAGGTCACAAGTGTGGATCCTCAGAGCAGAGTCATTAACTGAAGCAGACTCCTGCAACATGGAAATTATATAAAATAAACATGATACTCTCTGCACCATTGAACATGTTCCTCCTGTTCCAGGTGGTACCTTTGCATTGTGACTCTGTGAGACAATTTTGAAAACCAGTTTTAAAAAGTCACTGTAACATTTGCATTATGCCCATGACTCCTAAACACGCTTCCACTTCTTGCATTCTTGTGTCTGGGCATGTCACCAACATCCCTGTCACAGACCTGCTTGATTAAGACTTCTGAGTAAATGCAATAATGAGCAATAGACATGTGGGAGAGCTGCTGATTCCTGCGATGCTGCCAGGGGTCTTTTCCCCTTGGCTGGGATTTTACCTCGGAAAACTCCTAACGCTTCTAGTGTAGTTCTGTGTTTTTGTACTCCTGCTCCTTCACCCCAAAATGCAATCTCAGCTTCTCTCTGTGTCTCCAAAGCAGTTTAAGATAGACATTTTGTTTTCCACATGCTCTGCTTTGTTTTCCACAGCTCTGCTATGTGCATGAACTATGGTTTCATGTCCATCTGGTTTGTGGAATGCAGCTGCCCTAGAAGGGTCAGTCCAAATTCCTTCTCATWCTTTAGCATGGATGTGATGTTTTTGCCATCCCCCTCTCACTATCAGACATGAATTCTGCACTCATTCCTCAGGAGGATCCGTGACTACAAAAGCTTTAACAGAAGCTTCAATATATCTGGTTTTCTTTTCTTTCAAAGCAATTTCCTTCTAATGTTTCACCTGACTTGTTTAAAGAATTCCATTTACCTTAAAGCCCAGAAAACYGCATGGTAATCCAGAGTTTGTCAGGAAGCAGAGTAGTTCCTGATTTGGTCATGYTGTACTTTTTGTTTTGAACAAGCTCTCTGAAATATGTCCTATTTCTACCAGCACAGTTATAATTCTCTAACTTCAGCAAGGGATCAGATGATATCTTCTTTCATCACCAGGAAACTTTTCCTCCTTCTCTAGCTCTTCCAACCTCTTATCTGCAAATCTAAAATAACCTCTGTTTATGTCAAAAATGTGCCTTTTAGATGTCACAACATTTAGACTGAACTTCCCATTCATTTCATATACAAAACCATATTTTCTTGGTGAACCTTTGAAAAATCACTTTATCTTTCATTATGTTCTTACRTGTGTAAATATCTCTAAGCTAATATCTAATTATTTAAACAGGTACTAAGAGCAACCTTTCAAACCCATGTCCCTACATTTTCCCCATGCTCTCAGGCCTGTCACCTGTACTATATGATACCTTATGGAAGTCCTTTTGCCACTCCCTGCACAAAAGGAAAGCAGAATAGAAATAACCTCCAAAATCTGTTAAAAATAAAACCCGTAAACAGTGCCATAGTGGAGTTCAAAATTTAGAAGTCTGAGAGCAAATCTACCTGGGGTGCTTTATCTCACCATGATTCACTATTGACCCTCACCTTATGGAGTTTGAAAGTTTATCAGGAGCTTGGGGAATCCAAGCTTTCTTGCAAACTAATGATGCTAATGACCAGGAACACGTCTGCAGACGCAGGGAAGATGTTAAAAGTCTCTTTGCCTCCTTATTTAATTCCCATACTGCAAAAATACCCCATGAAGTAGGACTGAATTTAGTCCATTTGCACTTTTCCAACCATATGATAGGAATTTTTCATGGGTTGTGTTTGTAACATCTGTGCTGAAAACACTGGTATGCTTCCCCCATTTTGCCTAGATCCTTTTCCCTTTGTATAATACAGGATGCTGGTTCTAGACTCTRTGGCCAAATTCTTTTTGTCTTCCTCAGTGAATACTGCTGCTGTTGCACTGTCTGGAAGCTTGTGAGAGCAGACATACCAGCTCAGGATATAAAAAACCCCACGTCAGTCGGGCTGGAAGGCTCATCTTAAGATGCTAATTATGCCAGGATAACTTTATCCCTTGAACTGACCTAATCATCACAAGTTCTTTATTTACCAAGCTGAAAAAAGAAACCATCTAAAAGCTAGAGAAGAAACAAGCTAAAAATGCTTCAGTCTCAAGCAATTACCACTATTGTCTTCATGGAAAAAGAGCTGAGAGAGGTTTTCTAAAACTGTCCATGTGTATAAAGGGCATAGTGTAACGTGCTGTCTCTTAGCACTACTCTAAGCCTAATGTWCATTATTGTGGCTGTGAAAATCTGTATTCACATTAAGTTGCCGTGAAGAAGCCAKATAGAAGAAAGTATCAACCTGTTAGTTTATCATCCTTAAAAAAATTATTTAATTTGAACTTGACTGTTTTTGATATTAGTTGCAAAAGAATGTCTGTAGTGTTCATGGACAGAACAGATACAGTTCCAACTTAGTTTATCATTTAGCYCAACTCCACAGGTCACCAGAACAAACAATAACTCCTACATCTTGTTTAAYTGGCTCCTTGGCCAATACATCAATGGCTCATTACCCTTTTAGTCTTACACGAAGCATTAAGGGTGTTCCAGTGAACGTAGCACTRCTGTCAATATATTCCCCTTTGTTAAGTAGACATGAATAGATCCAATACTAGTAAATTTCTAAGAGATTTTGGGAAATGAAGGTTAYCACAAAGATAAAAGACTTTAATAGGCACAGCAACATCTTTTWTAGCCATCATGTGTGCTGTCATCATGTATGTGTATAATTATATTCTGCAGTTCATTTACATTTTAAATGTGACAAATGAATTAAAATTATTTCTGCAGTAACAAGTGAAACATTCAGYGCCACAATCAGCACTATTGAATATCAATATTAAAATGTTGCTAATTGTTGGACTTGAGCCATGGACCTTAGCACTTTGAAATTTGCTAAACTTTCTGCTCAAATTGTACCAAAGCATGAATTCATAAATTATTAATGTAGATTTGAATCTTGTTCCTGGTGACTCCATGTCAATCATGTAGTTACATCGATAGCTGCACAGTAAAAATAAATGTATAACTCTTTTCCAGCATGTAATGACAGGATTTTCAAATATTATTTCATGTAGTAGATCATTATTCTGTACACTCCCAGCAGTCCAAGTCACAGTTAATTTTTTTGTGTGACCTGAGATATTATCTGTTTTAATATAAAAATTTTCAATAGATGTGAAATCATGCAATGTCACAATAGAAAATTATATCACACACACACACAACACTGTGTGAAAAAGAGAGGAAAGGTCATCTGTCACAGGTATTCTTCTGGTTTATTTTAAGAGATGGTCTCATGTTTCTTCTGGTAGTTTCAGCTTGGAAAGAGCRGGGAGGATCTTTCAGAATGGTTAGWAGATTATCCAAAGAGGATTTCTTTGTCATTGAATATACTCAATAACTGTTGTAATTTTGAACATTTTGGGTCCAAAGACCTTTGGAGTGAAGTGGTAACAGAACAATTGGCTCAAGGAGGTTTACCCTTCTCTCAGATCTTGAAACAAATATATTGAATAGTATAGCTTGATTTTTAAGACAAAAAGTAGTATAAACTGAAGCTGAATCCACAGACCTKTCTTGGCCCCTATTCCCTTATGCACAATGCTCCATCCAGAGTTTTATGGCTCAGAAAGCTCAACSTTAGCACAACTTGTGGTTCAGGTGTCTGTGACTGTGCAAGGTCAAGGATCAGCTTCTCCCAAGCAGAAACAAGGGCTGCATCTCCCAACCTGACTACCCCTGGCCGGCTAGGAAAAACTTACTGATTGTCAGCTCAGAAGCTGAACAGTGTATGAATGTACAGTGCAGTCATATTTTAGCCACCTGCTATGTACACTGCCCAGTAAATAACTGTGCGTTCTAACAAGGTTACATACAATTCTTCGTGCAGAATTTATGCAGAAGATACCCAAAGAAAATTGTCATAATTGAAAGGTTACAGGGTCACTCAGAAATGTATGTCATGTACAAATTTAAGAGCACAAAAACAAGMCAGAAACTGGAGTCATTAAAAAAATTCACACTTTTTTTTCCTTGTCCTCCAGAAAGCTCCAGACAAAGCTGAACCCAAAGTGACATCTCTCAGGATGCATTTTGTCAATTCCTCATGCTTTTTAGAGGCAGTAAAGATTACAAACAATGTTTTCACAAGCCTCTAAGAGACTGTCCTGCTGGGGACAGTTTGTCTTCCGACAGTCTCGATTACAAGCAGGATTGTTGTAATGTTTGCCTCAATAGTCAGAGGAGAGACTGGCTGTCTGATGCTAGAACTGATTTTGCTTTGCTTTGCTTTCCAAACTCACTTCTAAAATGTCCTTCCAGAAGTGATCTTTACTAGAATGAGAGTCTAGAAAAACCTYTCTTTAGTCTTTCTTGCTGTCATCTTATTTCATAGGCACAGAGATGAGATAATGTAAAAAACCACCTCTGTCAAACAACAGAACTGCCAAGACTCAAACAAAGCTGTAATTCAGAARTCCCTAACCYKGCTCTCACATCAAGTAATAGAAAGSAATGGCCAAGSACTGATTCACCATGAACTTCATTGTCAGCCTGCTGTGCTTGCATAAGGATGTAAGGATCACCCTTCTATCCCCAGAGAACTTCTTACATGCTCGAAGAGCAACTGGGCAGGTGAGATGAGCAATCACATGTTTTCACAGGGAAGAAACTTTCAAGAGWTAGAAATCATTTGACAGATAAAAATTCTATTTTTAAATTAGTATTAAACTAATTCTTAAACTGGAATGATGTGCTTGATGAAATTATATTCTGATTCAACAGGGTTATTAAATAAAATGAGTAATCTCACTGCAGTCAATAATAGAGCAATATAGTTTTAASAACCAGCAGTCAGACAGAGCATTTGGAAGGTTAAGGGTGGATTGTGAACAAGTTTTTTTTTGCTGGATTGGGCTTGTTTAGCAAGGCCCTCTGTTGTGTGTCTAGCATACCCCATTTGCAAATCTACCCCTTAAGCACAGTAATATATAATACAGTATATTTCTTATTTTCTTTTTTATTCACTGTTGTGGTTTAACCCAGATAGCAACCAAGCCCCACTCAGCCCCTTACTCACTCCCCAAGCAGCAGGAGCAGGGAGAAGATCTGAAGGGTAAAAGGTAGAAAACTCACAGGTTGAGATAAAAAAATGTTTAATAGGGGAAGCAGAAACTGCACACAAAGTTAAAGMAAAACAGGAAACAAATCCACTGGTTCCCATGGGCAGGCAGGTGTTCAACAAACCCCAGGAGAGCAGGGCCCCATCACAGATAACAGTTATTTTGGGAGACACCATCACTCCAAACATCCTCCTTTCATCCTTCTTCCCCCCACCCTTTATATACCGAGCATGATGTCATTTGGTCTGGAATRTCCCTTTGGCCAGTTGKGGTCACCTGTCCCAGCTGTGAYTCCYCCCAACATCCTGTGCACCCCCAGCTTTCCTTCCCAGCGTGGCAACATGAAAAACAGACAAGGCCTTGGTGCTGTGTGAGCCCTGCACAGCAATAACAAAAACATCMAAAACATCTCCATATTATCAACCCTGTGTTCAGCACAAATCCAAAAAATAGCCCCATACTTGTACTGTGAAGACAATTAACTGGGTAGCCCAGCCAAAACCAGCWCAGCTGTTCTGTTCTACTGTTAAACAAACAGTTAACTTTGAAACTTGTTGATCACTAATGACTCAGAGTTTAAGTACAACATCAAGCGCAACAAGATTGCCTGAAACATTAGTGGTTTATTTTCAAATCTTTGTAAAGCCCAGCAYTGGAAGCAGCTTTTAAATCACCTAGCCATTTAATATCTTACAGGTGCTTTGAATGGAGTGAGAACAGCTATTTATACTTCTGTGCATTGCGAAAATGCACTTAAAGGTATGTGATGACACGTAGCCTTCAGTACCTAYAAAATGTCTGTGAGAAGGCATGCGGATGCATGTGCTTTKTTATGGATTAGGGAATGATCAGGAAAGACCATCCCAGGAACACTGTCAGGACATTAAACACACTCACACTTCACTTATTTTGCAAAGTCATGGTAACTCTGCTGCTCTCCAACACATTTGGATTAGTTGAATTCTSTCAAACTACACTGAGCTTTAACAGTTCTTATTTATCTCCTATATATTTTTGGTTTGATTGGGAACATCTCTGGACTAGGGCAGGTTCCCTGCATTGGTGAAAAAGAGAAAAATTTGAAAATGGTGTCTCAGTTTAATTTTTTTTTTTTCAGCTATTACATTTCAAACATGATTGCATTATGTGGGACYATATTTAATGTTCAGTTTCCTTGTMAGAAATGATTCAATGCCTAGAAGCMTTTAGAAGCTTTGAAAGATTTAATTTAGTGTATATACAAGTACCCAAAAAATATGTTCTTGTGCATGCAGGAATTTTTATAGAAGTGAGTTTTTAATTACCCAAAATGATCCAAAATATCTGCATCATGAATTGGTGCATTGTGGAGTTACAAGAATTTTGCAAGGCAATTCAAAATTTTGCTGAATGATGTCTAGCACTTTGAGAAAAAGATGTCTGTTTCTTTCCATGACATTCGCCCAAGGGATTAGGAAAAAAAAAAAGGAAAAAAGATCAGTGCTTTGATGCTGGCAAACTAGTGCTAGAGAGCTTATCACACACAAACCAATCAATTCCTCAAAGTGATTTTSTCTGTAAGAAAGCTCTGGCAGCACAACAAAAGATTGGGATAGAGTAAAGATTTGTGTATTTTTATCATTATACTTATCCACAGAGAGAACTTACTATGTAAATAAATGGAGAAGCACTAAAAAATCTACAATCTGTCTAGAAAAGGTTTAAAGGGAATTTTTCCCTCCTATTAAAAAAAACCAAAAACACCACTTTAAAACATCACCAGGATATACAGTACAGGAACAGAACAYGAACACAAAATGAGACTCCTTGCCYATCCACGTGCTCAAACCCTAGAYTGGTCAGTCYAGGAGASTGATCCCATTTCAGTGTGCAATTAATCATTAGCAACTTCCCCACACATGTCAGAGAAATGCCTGTGTTTTGCACTCCTCTTAAGTTGGAACAAGAGAGCAGCAGCATCCTTCCTTTGTACACATCAACAAGCTGTTATAAAATAAAGTGGATTGATATGGATGCAGTTCTGACATGAACTAGACAGGAATTATTTTGCATTCCAGTGGCCTTTCCATACTGCTCCTAGTCATAGGCACATCAGACTGTTATGTCCTAAATCAGCAAATCCAATTTCCTGCTATCTCAGTCCCATCGCTATGCGTAATCCCTTTCATGATTAAGCTACTCTTGTTTAAAAGAACTCCTTGCTCTAAAATAGGGCAACTGCTCCTTCACAGCCCTCAGCACACAATCACTTGATTCTGCTGCTAAATAGATGAAAACATGTCTCAGATGCAGAATGTCTCTGGGAAAGCAGACAGGAAACATGTTCACTGAAATAGCTCCTCAATGCAGTCCATGCCCATCAGGCGATGCCACAGTCATGCACTTGTGTCGTCAGAAATCCGATGGAAGCCAAAAGCTTCCACAGAAGTCAAAAGCAGAAACAAGACACGCAAAACACACCCCTCCTAAGTTGCTTCCTTAACCTGCAAACTATTTGAGGGCAAAAGCATGGAATAATGCACAGACCCCACCCAGCACAGAGAGGTCAGAGATCCTTAGTGCTTCTTCAGCTACAGTGTGAGGCAGTTTGCTGCTKTGTGTGCTTCAGAAAGAGCTGCTGCCAGCAGTAGCTCACCCAYTGAGTACTGCAGTAGTTTTCTCAGAATTCTCTAGTCCAGCTGGGTGAAAATTACTAAATCAACWGTAGTCAATGTTAATATTAGATTGAAAAAGAGATAAAGATCTTGTCATCATTTTTGGCTTTCAGAAAGGTGAATATCCACACAGAGTCATACAGGAACTCCAAACACTCAACCCCTTTGAAAACTCACTTTTATTAAGAGACCCAAATGAAGACAGAGGTACTTTCCCCGAGTAAGACTTTGTAAAGTTAGTTTCCAAAATACTGTTCTCAGTGTTTTGAAGTTATATCCATGCCATTTTCTTTAGTCTGCTCTGGACTTGGCAGAGGTAAATTTCCAATTAGTATTTCCTTTTKTGTGTGTGTGTGTTCCAGAAGCTGTACTGCATCATAGRCAGCACCTAATTTTATCAAATGCTTATAGGTCAGGGATCTGGCATGTGTCATTTCACCTCTGAGAGGATATTTCCAGTAAGCATAGTTTTCAGTTTATACTTGAGAATGAATGTTGAGATGATTCAAAACTTCATGATAAATTACAAGTGAACTTTAAAAATGTGATTTGGCAAACATACTACATGTTCAGTGTGTWACAGTACGGTAATCAGTAGCTGTCTGAGGAGGAGATCGGCAGTTCTTCACCAGGGAAAGGTCAAGGAATATAACATGAGCTACTTTTCTAAAYAGGAGGGAACATAAATATTCTCAGACAAAGAGCTATCACATTTTGCCTTCAATATGAACCTGTAACTGGAGGAACTGTTTTTGTGGACATGGACAATAATAAGATAATGTTTCTCTTTATAGAAGGAGAAGTAACTCTGCTTACTCAGAACAAGGTGTAAGGATGTCTGGATGTTGATCAAAATTCTCCCTATCACTCCTTATGTGATCTGGGAGCACCATTTTAATTCTGTTACATGTGAAATGATTGTGAAGTTTAATTCATGCTTGTGAATGCTTGAAATCTTGGAATCTGCAGTAACACATTTTTTTTTTTTTAAATTCAGCTCTTCTTTCTAGTATTCTAAATTGAAATAAAAGACAATTTCATTAAGCAAGTGTAATCTTTTTGCATGTCAAACACTATGATTCCTGAATCYTGGAGTTTGGTTTGGGGGTTGATCCKGTGCAGTGCACTTTGTTCCTAATGMAATAAAATGTGTGAGTCCATTTAAGCATGAACCTCACTCATGGTGATTGCTCTTTTGCTTAAAGCGAGCATTTGCTCAACACAATGTGAATTGAAGCCGAAGTACTTATAAACCAGTGGACTAAATACCTGTATTAATACTGTTACTTGTGAGAGACCTCCCCACTTATAATCCTTTGAAGGTGCTCTCATATGGCAAATTGTGATTCTGACTTCAAAAAACATCTTCAGTTTTGGGGTGTTTCCCCTCAGAAGCAAAGGAAGGAGCAAGTCCTCGTTCACACTTCTAACTGTATCAGCTTGCATAATTAAAGATAATACTCTTCCCTTTAAAGGATCTTTTATGCAAATCAGCATATTCATCATTAAGAAAAAACATGAGCTTGAGATTATAGCATCTAAYTTTATTCCACATTCTGAAGCTTCCYGAATGCTTMCAAAACATTTATTTCAGATKTYGTGAAAACAAGTTTTAGGCATCTGACAGTCATACTGGTTATGCACAAAACATTTGTGGTTTTAGTCTCCCCAATCCAGGGCACATAAGAAATGTTTCCATATCCAGTATAGACTTCAGGAGGAAAAAAAATACAGTACATTTAAGCTTTCCCTCTTTATTGTTTACTAAATACAGTGCAACACAAGTAATATTGTGTAATAATTACGCTGTGGAAAGTACTACTGTAATGTAATGTGCACTTACAATCCAGAAGTAAAAATTTACTCATCTAAAATGATTTCACTCTAAAGGAACAAACAGTTTTGGCCAGCTGGGTACACACAGGGTACACAGCTGGTCGGCTRAGTTGTCTCTTCCACAGTCCATCAAACCCACCAAACAAAGGGAGCAGGCTTGAATTCTACTTTTTGTRGGCAGTTTAGAATAGGCTGCATCACCTGTTCTATAGCAAGGATACGTTGAACATACTTTTGCATGCAATGAAATTCACTAGACTAAGAAAATTCTAAATTAAAAAAAATTAATGAATTAAGTAACAAAACTTTCTTCAGAGGACTATTATTTGAAGTCTGCAGCCTGTGATCAGCCAAATGCAGTGTTACAGTCTTGTCAGCAAGTTTGGGGTCTGCTAGAACTTGCAGTGTCTAGCATTTCATCTGAAGTGAAATGCTCTGTAAACTCTGTAAATGGCTGTTCTAGCAATGACATACATCTCTCCAGAYACTAAAAGTAAAACAATGAAAGCCAGTCAGTAAATACATGCAAAATAATTTGCCTTTACAATAAGAAATACTTGCTGTTTACAGTAAGCAYTACTTGTAAGCTCAGTGTTTGTAGCATTATTTGTGAATGGGTGGATTTTGGGYTGGAATACTGCAGTTCAGAGATCAATGCCAGTGCTTCCTGAGGGATGTTGAGCTCAGCAAAGGGATGCATGCTGCCAGTCTCTGAAAATCTGGAAAGCCTGGAAGATGTTAAGCCCTTTGCCCATTCTCAGAAGCTGCTGAATCCTTGTCCCTCCCAGAAGAACTTGTTCTTGCTGCAGAAGCCCCCTCAGATTCAGGAGTCCTGAGGCTGCCATTGCCCAGGCCTTCTATAAATAACAGGCTTATTTGCAAGTGTGGAGTAGGACAGCTCCTCAACTTGTGGAAATTCTTTACCCTTAATTTGAACATGARATGTTTAATAGGAAACTGGTAAAATAAGACTTAATTCAGGTCCCATTTGTCTGTTATTTCCAAATCCTGAGCATTCTGTCACATCAGTGCAATTAGTCTCTACTAAGCCAGGGGTTAGCTTGACATGAYGCACATATAAAATCAAGAATATATGTAAGCCTTAACTAAATACTTCATCTTTATCTTCATATCCCAATTCATTACACAATCCCAGTATTTAGCCATAGATATCTAAAATCTTGTTTTAATGAAAGACAAGATTTCAGTGAATAATTTGCCAGAAAGAATTAAATGTTGGTACAACTTCAGAAAAACAACTGGAAAGAAGGAAATGAGTAATCCCATAGGAAATCAGGAAACTTAATTAAGAAATATTGTCATTCATACTGCTTATCTGGATAACCAGAAGTAGTGAAATGAAACATGAGGARTTCTGCCCATACAGCCTCACTGG
This sequence comes from Malurus melanocephalus, assembly GCF_030028575.1. Taxonomy (NCBI): domain Eukaryota; kingdom Metazoa; phylum Chordata; class Aves; order Passeriformes; family Maluridae; genus Malurus; species Malurus melanocephalus. The sequence goes on along the minus strand of NW_026623496.1, from coordinate 996,651 downwards.
GTATTAAAATGTTACTATCTGTTCTGTTGGCTGCAGACAGAAAATTCTTTATAATTGTTATCATGCATTTAGTATGTTGTTTAAAACTTATTTCTGCATGAAGCTTCATATGCTTCACAATTTTATCCCACACTGTGGGGAATATTAAACAAGCATCCCTAATACGGAGTCTTTTCAGATCATCTGCCATCAACAGAAAARGATGTCTATAGCAGCCAGGACTGCATCCTCTATGAGGTCTGCATCGAAGACAGAAGCTGTTCTGGGGTTATAGCAAGAAGGTGGGTAATGGGCAGTGCTCTCTGAAAATGTAATATCCTTGGGAAAACATGTAAAATCAGAACTCCTTAAAATGAAAAAAAAAAAAAAAAGAATAGTGAAATTTGCATTGATGTGCTGTGTAGATCAGTAATCCTTAGCATTATCTGTTTCTTTGAGAAAAAATTTAGTTTTTATGTGGCAGCATTTTTCCCTCTAAAATGAAGAGACAAAGGCTGCAATTAAAGATACAACAYTATAAATAGGCAAGCATACAGCAGAGCAGTAAATAAAAGCCAGCAGTGCAAAGACAAGTGATCTCTGGGACAGTGGRATGTTGTGCTCCACAAAATCACTGCTACCCGCCTCCTGGCAAAGTCTGTTCCCTCCTCAACTGCAGCTGGAGATTTCTCAGAGATCTTCGTAATGCACAGAAAAGTGTTGAGATACTTGAGGTTCCTCCTAAAATGCGTGTGTGCTTTTGCAGCAAGGGCATAGCTCAGGAATCTGGGAATGCTTTTATGATGGTTTCATAGGCGGGAGGTGGGGTTTGTGTGGAGTGGCAGATGCGGAGGTTGTTGTTAGACCAGTGGAACTCGGGTCTGCTCAAGGTGTTGGTGGTGCTCCCCACGAGGGTTGTGGTGGTGTTTGTGGGGGTGAGGGTGATCAGCTGACTGTTCGTCTCCACAGGCAGGGGAGGGCACTGCAGGAAAGGGTGGAAGGTGGATGCGCGGAAGCTCGACTTCCTGGGGAAAGAGTTGGCCTGCTCCAAGGAGGCTTGCCGCTGGAAGGTGAGGCTGGCCAGGCTCAGGTTGCTCCGACGTTCGCAGCTGCTGTTGCGGTAAAATCCAGTCCTGCTGGCAGCGTGGCCGTGGGAGGAAGGTCTGGAACGACGGCTGAAGGTCGAGGGGCTCCCCTGGGAAATGTGGGCGCTAGCTCTGCGACGGGACAGGCAGGTGAAAAACGCCCAGATGATCCCTCCAATCACCAGACCAATCACCATGGACACTGTGAAGGCTATGGTTATCTGCTCTGAAATATAGCAAAAATTAATGTCAAAGTAACTTCATTAATTGAAGGGTATTCCTGCAAGAAAATTAATTTTAAATTCTAGCCTCCTTAAAAGATGAACCGGCCCTTAGATCTTTGCATCTGGTGACACATGAACTTCACAACACAAACACAGCGGTTCAGAGTGCTCTTACTATACAGCATTTCAGTGTTTTGTGGAGTTTTGTTTATGTGGTTTTTGTTCCTTTTTTCTTTTTCTTTTTTTTTGGTTGCTTAATTTCCATAATTCAACAGCATCCAGAAAATAACTTATATTTAATTTTCGTTTCTGTACTAAGCCAAGGAAAGTCTTTAGCCTTTCCCAGAATTAGCCACCCACCAGCTCCAAGTATTATAACACTGCCAAGTATTTCATTCGGTGGCCATAGGAGGTGTGGATTTAGGCAGACTTGTCCTTCTGGTTATAGACCTTTATGCTCTGTGTGTACGTGTTTGCAAACTCACTTATTAAAACAATGATCAACTTCTGCCATGATCTTAGTGGAGTGAGCCCTGCATTTATTACAACATGAGAATGCTTCCCAGCCTTTTACTGCTGAGCAACAGACAGTTTACATCCTCATAGTAATTAATGTAAATGACTGCATCCTAAATTATTATGGTCAGCGATAACCATTTGTAATACTAAGTCTCTTGAATATTTCCTATTCCCAATGYCCAATTTAAAGATGAGTTCATCTGCCATCAAGAAAAGTAAATTTCCAGCTCTTTTAGAGAGGTTTTCAAGGATTACAAGATCTGAAAAGAAACAAACAGAAAAACAAAACCTGTAGCTAGGATTGTTTTCTCTCCCACATGGTTTCCCATGTTTCTTTCCTTGTATATTTCTAAGAAGAGGACAGTTCAGAAAACTTCACTGAGTTTGCAACTGAGCACCAGCATTATTGCTGCTCTAAAAAGTTCAGAGATATATTTGTAATCCTGAATAAGGCCTGAAATGAATGCAAAACATTTATAGATCCTCTCAGAATGCAAAAAGGGCTTGGATCTAAAACAAGAAGGAACACYATGTTGACAACTGGTGGAGCAAAGAAGGAATAAGCAAAATATATCCATGGGACACCTTGAAACATGTTTGTTCTGTCTGTACTCTTCTATTATATTTGTGAAGTATTCTTTTGTTTAAGTCAGCCTTAAACTTAGGACAGGTCACTGCAGGAGCAGGGAAAGAACATTAGCTTTGCTGATAGCAGGAGAAATGTAAATGGTTATTGGTTAATTGCACTTTAAGAAGTGGTTATCATTATCTTCCTTGTCTGCTTTCCTACTTTTCTCCCTTTGGGGAAAAGCTGGTAGAGATGTGATTCATACTTGGAAGGCTACAAAATCTTACTGTTCCCAGCTCATAACCTCTGCTTTTAGGGAGGCTTATAACATTATCCTTTTCAAATAGAGACTGGCGAGGATAATGCATTGGATATTGAGGATAATGCATTGGATATTGTTGCAGGGGACTGCTCCCTCTCAGGAACACTTTGTTGCCCTTTTATTCGGAGATGGATCAGACTTGACCCTAAAAGACAATTTTGCTTTAAGCCCTCATTTCTACAACTCAAAAACTTTTGACTGGGCACACAAAACACAAAGAGCGACTGCCCGGTCTGCTTCCTGCAGGAACCCACAGGCAGCATCCTGCACTTGGCTTCAGATCAGATCACTATAAGCAGCCTTCTTCTCACAAATTCACGTGTGATTCTGCCCTTTACAAAACATCTTTAGAGATGCAGCAGGACTTACTGTGCCCTTTTGGTCAGGAAAAACTTATTATGCCATTTTAATATATTTAATGCATTCTGTTACTGCAAGTTCCTACTCATACTCCCAAAGGTGGGAAGGGAGAGCCAGGACTTGGTGACCTCYAGTTGAATAAATCCCAAGGGTAGTCCTGAAGAAGCACTTCCCACGCACTAGAGCTGCAGTCTGAGTACCCCTACTGCTGCCCCTGCATAGCTGTAGGAAAGTGGAGCAAGAATTAATCCTTTCTTGTGCTCATTTCTTCTGCACTTCAGCTCGAATTCTAGTTAGGTTATGATATTTGAGGCTGCCAAGGAATCCCCCAGGCACAGTGCTGCCACCCGATATCCCTGCAACTCTTTGGGCTCTCAGCTGGCAAAGGGGATCTCCACAGGGCTCAGCAGCCTGGAGCGTAAGCACAAGCACAGCAGGCAGCCCAAGTGTCCCTGGCTCTGGGGCTGCCATGCACCATGGTGAGGATCTGTCCCTGCATCCCTCGAGCCATAATTTTCACCACCTGCACAATCTAACCAGAGTTTCCCACTGTTAAAAGCAGATGAGGGAATTGACAAAAGTATTGAGTGCAGCTCTACAGTCCTTCCCACGTGCTGTTCCCCTGTGCTGGRGGTTCAGCACAGACAATTATCTCTTTGGATAATGGCGTCATTTTCTTTAACTTGTTTAGTTCTTTTTTTTTTTTCTATCTCCATGTATGTTGTAAAAATAGAGGGTCAAATTATTCCTTGATGAAGCTCAGCCGGGTTTACACTGGCTGTTTAGGTTGCCATATAGGGTTCCAAATGCTCTCTTTTCCATTTGGATCTACATTTAATCCCCTTGGATCTTATTACAGAAATATCACTAGACCCATTGCTTACAGACATTTGACTTTTTCTCTTCCCAAAATCTCACTGACTTCAGTAGGAACTGTGGGTCACACTAATGGGCCAAACTTGTTCTTTGCTYACTCCCTGCAGAGGATGAATTTCACAGAAATATAATTCAGTTCTATAACCTTTCATTGTAGAATTGTAAATCTATGCTCATCRATTTCCTTTTTAGAATGTCCAGCAATCATAGCCCTGAGGTACATTGGAGAAAATATTATCAGAGAGAAAGATCAAAGGCAGAGTGGGACTTGCTGCACCTGGGATTTGCTGCACCTGGGATTTGGAGGGGAACAGCTGGCCTTCACCAAATTGTTTTTCTCTTCCTTAATCTGGGCAGTGCCAGAGCAGAAGCAGCCTTCCAGGGAGTCAGTGATATGACACAAAGTGTCTCCCAAAGGGCCGTTGTACTATCTTATGGTTTCCTGAGAGCTGTGCATATCATTCTGTCCTGTGCTTTTAAGGAAAAAGAGTAAAAAGAAAAATCTGGGRTAAGTTAGGAATGCTGCTAATGACAACAACTACCCAGGTACCAGGCCCCTAAATATATTTTTATCTCTATGCTTCTCAGGCTGCTCACATCAACTGCTTTATTTGACTGAGCCATCACCAACAAGGTTTTGTACCTCACCTCAGTCAATTTTGTTCCTTGACCTCAGGAAACCCTTGGGACTTGTGTRTCTCCTATACTTTTATGGTAAGTTCCCCAGGCTGTAAAATTAAGGTGGGCACAGGGTCTTCCTTCCCCCCATGCTCAAAAATATATACATTGGGAAAGTTTGCAGCTGGCCATGATGGAACAGTAGAGCCTTTCACATGAGCAGCACCTTCAATGAGAGCATCTCAGATCAGGAAGGGTGGGGTGGAGAAAGACAGGAGAAATGAATGCAAGGGAAAAAGAAATGAAAAAGCATCTTTTAGTCAAGCTGTGGTGCACACATGGTGCATTTGGACTGCATCTTTGCCAATATTAGCTAATAAAGATAATAAAGCTAATAAAGCTAATAAAGCTAATAAAGAACCAGCCAGCTTTCCAAGCATCTGTTCTGCTCATTTTATTGCTAGGCCCAAGAATTCAGAAAACACCCACAGGCTGAGATGATACCCTCACACCTGATTTGATTTCTAATGGGTGACTTTCAAATATTACAATCTTTATGTTTTGGAGCTGTKAATTGTTGTTGTTGTTATTGTATTGTTCTTGTTTTATTTAAAGAGCAAAAAGTAAGCAGTTGTCTTGGTTTTGGCCAGCACAGTTAATTTTTCTGCAATAGCTGTGAGGGAACAGAACCTGGAGCTGTGTGGGCATGTCTAGGTTGTTATTCTATGTCTGTTTATAGGGCAGATGTAAGGGACTCTCGCTTCCAGGAAGAAGGGTGTGGTTTCAGGTGCAACAAAAAGTGTGGCAGGGTAGGGAACCTGTTGGTTCATTGTCTCTGGGTCATGCCATGTCAGACTGGTCAGTGAACTTTTTTTTTATTTTTATGTGTGAATTACCCATTTTCTGTGTCCTTTTGTTATTATTATTGTTGGTGCTACTRTTTTGTTATCTCATTGCTGTCGCCAGTAAATTGTTCTTATCTCAACCCATAATTTTCACCATTTTGTGCATCCAGTTCTCAACTCCACCCTTGGAGAGGGAATTGGAAGGGGAGGGCACTAGAGAGTGAGCAAATGGAGTCTGGTTTGGGAGAGTCTTGGAGTGGGGACACTAAAGTGTGGAGTGCCATTCCTAGACCACAACAGAAGTTTTATTTCAAAGTTATTAGCAGTGGTAAGGTAGCTTGTCACCCAGGATGGCATTGTTCAGCGTTTAAAGTCAGCTTTCTATAGAGACATTTTACTCATACTGCATCAGAGTAAGATTCTGTTAATTTACTTAAACATCTGAGAGTAATTTTCCAATTTTTCTTTTTTTCCACCTGCCCCAAACCAGGATGAGMCATTGTGCATCTGGCATGCAAATCTTATCCTATGGGGACTCCAGCAAGCTCAGATGTAAAACATACAAGCTCATTGATTTCAGCTGTATTAGCAATGAGAAATATCAGAACATTCCTCTGTGACATACAATGGAAGACAGTTATTTTTATATTTTCAAACAATATTTTAGAATTCTAAATTTATTTCCATTTTAATTTTTCCTTCTCACATTTTTGCTAGCTCTCTCTCCTTTRTGCGATGTTATATTCCAGTTAATCAAAACTTGTTTAACTTAGTAAGCGTTCCTCTCCCTACACACASACACATTTGCACAAACTTCAGCTTGCCTTGACCCGAACCTGAAAAGCCTTGATAACTAGTAGAGGGTTTGATCTCAAACATGAAAAAATCAGCYCAGCCTTTTTTTACCGAGGTGGTATTTTCCCAAAATGAAAGCTGGGTGACAAAAGCGGAGCATACAAACCAGTGTGGGAATTCATGCCTTACACACACATTGCACAGSTTAGTATAGAGCACCAGCTAGCGTACYAAAGCATGAATTGCATTCYACAAATTACAAATCTATTAACCTGRTASTGATARTGGTTCAGACACTGTTTTAGAGGMGTCTCAGTGCCTCAGATTTCAAGTGAGATTCAGCTAAGTCATTATCAGATGACATAGCACACCCCTTTCTGTGCAAAAACAGRCAGGAGCAGCCAGGGTCCAGCAAAGTTTCAACAAAGTCATAGCAACTTCCTAGCAGCCATAATGTGAAGGAAACCTCCCTGTTTGAGCACTCAGGAGCCACTCTGGCAGTCAAACTCGCACCACCTGAGCTGAACAGGAGCTGTTTTGCAGCTACACCYCCCAACACCCCTGCAGTCAGACCAGGTTTCCTTATCAGCTCAGCCTCAGGCGGCCCATAGAAGAGTCTCAGATGGCCAGATCCTTGAAATAATTTAATCACGGTGTAAATAACCAAAACCAGCTCAAGCTGGTTCCTCCAAGAAGGCACCTCGAACAAAGTAACTCCTGGGCTTTCAGCCCCTCACAGTCTAAGGACAGGAAGATCTGGCAGACAGCTCTTGCTGTCTCAGAGTGTCCGAGTGCCCAGTCCCCTGGCAGGGCCACAGGTTCCCAGAACCCTTTGTCGTGCAAAGGGTCAGCAGGTCATGGGGTCTTTCCTCAGGCTCAGGCTGCTGCCCCCCAGAACTCAACCTGCAGCTGGCCCTGCACCCCGAGCCACATGCACTGAGTGGAGTCCTCAGCAATGGCAAATGTACTTCTCTGAGCTGGACAGGCCACAGCTACTCCTCCTCATGCATCCCAGACAGCCAGGTGGGAAATGAAGTGTACCCAAGGAACCACCATTCCCACCACAGAAGGCTTGAAGTGATTTGAACTACTTGAAATTTTATGCTGGTTCTACCATTTCCAAAGAAAACAGTTTTAAAGCTGGGGCTAGTATCAGTAGCCAGCTCCCGTGCTGCTTTTGTCATGCTGAGCTCAAAAAAGCAATTTCTCTATATCTGAAGAGTGTTGATGTTACTATCTTGCCAATTGGCACTAATTGTGTTAGCAAAACAGCCTCTCATTAATCATTTGTAAGCAGTCCATGATTCAGTTGGGTGGGTGAATCAGCTGCTGCGTAATATCAACCAGCTGTGATCTTAGTCATGACAAAACTTCAAGAAAACTTCACATGTGACTGGTGAGACGACTGAGAGTGCAAGCACAGGGTGGTTCAGGTAGTTGTGATGTCCAGAAAATGAAGATGCAATGATAGGGACATCTTGAAAACAGAATTTGTAGGGGAAAACAGGCGAAAGAAAAGCAGACTGTGCAGGACATAAGAGCTAATAAAACAAGTGAGATAGTTATGCTGCTAGAAATATCAGAGCTCTGCATTCAAACTTGTTAAAGAAATGTTTTATTCAGCCTGTGCTACTGAAAGATTTTCTGCAGCAACAGAGTAATTYGCCCACTTCACCTAATAACTTAATAGGTTTTTTTAAATGTCCACAGCAGATAAAATAAGAAGTACTGGGTTTAAAATAAAGCAAATAAAATAAAAAAACCTGTTTTTGTGAGGACAGGTAAGAACTAGAATATATAGTCCATGCATGTAGTGCATCTACTCCCAGTAATGATTTTTAAAAGCAACATCAGTCAAGCATTGCAATATAGTTAATCCTGTCTTGAAAAAGGAAGGCAGAACAAATGATGGCTCAAGGTCCATGCTGGCATAATTTTGTGCAGTTTCTAAGATTTTCTTCGATTAGGTAAGTAAATAGGCTCCAGAAGCATCCGACAAATGATTAATTAAATGACAAGTTAGAAAACCAAAAGACAGTCCCTGCTTTTGAATTAATACCCATTTTGAAATGCTGAGAGGCTGGCTGCTCATCAGTAGTTTRATTTCACCAAGGAGGAACCTATCTAAGAACAAGATTGCCCTCTGCTGGAAACTCATACTGGAAATCTAAACCACATTCATTCCAATAAAATAGGGTGTCAGAAAAAGCTGGCGAGAAACATTCCAATAGAAGATTAAAGAGACATTTATAGTACCTGAAAACCAAGAAAAAAATCGGAATTGCATTGCTATAAGCACTTAGGACAAGCATTTTACAGAGGCTTTGAAAGTGAAGTAAACAGAGGCACAGCAAAAGTATTCAGAAACATAAAGATGTAAAACTTCTAGAGTTTTGTACCTTCAAACAAATATCTGTGATCATGGAAGAGCATAAGCCAAGTCTGTTCTTAAATTCATATTTCTTGATATCCACAGTGACAACCAGAATGATCTCCATGCGCCAAAGAACATTTGCTTTGATTACTAATACCATAATTGATTGTGATAAAAAGCCAGGGGAATGGAATATGCCATCAAAATAACCCACAAACCAACTCAGAGTAATGATGTTCCCTTGATATTACTGGCAGCTGATTTTTACTGGAATGACAACGAGTAATTGTAAAAATCAGAAGGAAACATCTAAGATAGAGATGTCAGCATATTTAAACTAATGCCCTCATCACAACTATGTAAAACGAAGCAAAGATTCCTTCAGGCAGACAGAGATAGAAACTTTGTTACCACGGGGTTTCACTGCGGTTCCTATTGCATTACAAAAACAGTAATAGAATTTAATCTTCTCTGCATGTGCAGCAAACAAACCTCTGTCCAGACATTTCTACCCAGCTCACAAAACAAGAACTAAGCTGTRTGGTCTCTGAATGAACCTAAATCAAATCACAATCTGACACTGTGCAATATGACATTATAGTTATTACTTAATTGATAAAAATAATTTACACCTGAGAGTAATTAATCTCATATATGAACAGAGATTGAGTGATTGCWGTGAAACCTTAAAATTAAACAGAATTTTCTAAAATTCTTAAAATTCAGGATGAAATACTGAGGTACACAGCCTACATTTAAGAAAACAGAACACATCCAGAGGTAGAACAATGCTCAAGGATTTGGGGTTGTTGCRAAGAATGTGGGGTGAAGAATGTATAGAAAACATCCTCAGTCCCACCACAGTAATTCTGTTGTCAGTGCCTGACCCAGACACAGCTTTAGGTGGAGCTTGTCCTTAGCAAACATTTGTCAGAGCCCAAAGAAGCTTTACATTACATTGAACTTTTTTTTTCTCCCTCATTAATTTTGCTGAAAATTTCCCAGCTGCTGTTTCATAACAATGCTGTATATATTTGTATTGTTGATGGAGTTTTGGTTGATGTAATTTAACAGATAAATTATTATTGTCTCATTTTATATAAGTGAAAATCAAATTCACATTAGTCTCTTTTCTTTCTCAAATAGAAAGGAATAAATTATGKTAGAAGAATAATTTAGGATTGTTTGGTGCAAACTTCAGTACAATACAATGAGTTTCAAAATCTGAAAGTATCTTTTATTAATGCATACATAGGAAGTGAACCTTCTAACTTGAAAAGGAGGGGAAAATGGCATAGTCTGTAATAAATATTGATAGTTTTTTCTGATTATTTTTAAAATTCCTTTTATTTTTTTTTCCAGATGAAAGGATAGGATTATGAAATTAAAATAATCTTAGTAAGAAAAAAGATTCAATCTTGAATCTGGATTTTATTTTCTGCTCCTATTTTTTTTTTTTATTTTGGACATTTCGTTCCATCTCCATGCTTCAGATCAATCTTCTATATAAGGGAGATGGCACCACTCACAGCCTCATTTTTTTAACAAATATTTTAACAAATATTATAAAGTCATTTAATTCCTGGTTAAATAAATTAAAATGGTAAAATGGGAATTTGTGAATAAATAACCCAAATACTCAAAGGAAACTTTGTCTTTTCTTTGTGCTACCTCAGATTTATGTCCTTTCTGATAAAGATGGTGAAGCATTTGATAAATCAATGGCTGCATAGTGGGGTAGAGAAAGCAGAAAAGCAATAATTAGGATGCCACAAAAAGCCTGAGAATGAGACTYACTTTAAGAGAATAATTTATATACAAGGAAAAAGTCGTGCTCCAAATAGACAGAATGCAAGAATAAAACTGGTCTCTTCTCTTTGTGACATAGATTGTTGCTTTCATCCAACTACAGTAATAATACTCTTTTCTTTGGGCTTGCCAGAATAAGGACAAAGAAAAAAAAATAAGTTCCTCATTAGTATCTACTTTTATCTCTCTGACAGGCTTGCATGTAAGATCTTGGGATGCATTTGCATCTTAACTTTTTYAATCTCTCTTTCAGTCAGACTTTCCAAAATCTGACTTATTATGGTCCCCTTCTCTTCTGTAATGGGAATGAAAACTCTCATGTGCTCATCAAATCTTTTACTTAACTGATAGAAAATAATAATAATAATAATAATAATAATAATAATAATAATAATAATAATAATAATAATAATAATAATAATAATAATAATAGCAACAACAACACTTCCCCTTCAGGAGGCAGTATATGATTTATTTGATAAAGTTTTAGGTGAAGTTTATGCTAAACTGTGGTAGTCTAGCAGTTGATACAAAAAGGTACTTCCAAAAGCTAGCAGAGAAATAAAACAATGTAAGGCTAAGGCGCAATTCTGTCTCCTGTAGAAATTTACACGGGCAGAGTACGTTTGGAACTGACAGATGACTCCTGTCCTTGATGGGCCACCGCAGCAGTTTGGCTGCAGAATGAGCAGCACGGAAAGGTGCAGTGAGCCCCTCTCGCCTGCAGCGATACCAGAGGGCAGAGAAGCACAGGGACACAGCTGCTGCAGCAAGCACTGGATTTTGTGCACTGCCATGAGCATAAGAAACCCAACTGAAAATCTGCATGCAAATCAGATCTTCCAAACACAGCTGAGGGGAAACATAAGCAGGGTACATCTTGAAGTTGAAAAGGGGAAGATGAGAATAACTTCCTTTTAAATTACATAACAGGTCATGGATTTATTTGACATAAGAATATCTTTGGAGGACTTCAGATGAGGAGCCAGGGACCCTGAGTGTTACAAAAGAATAAGATTAATTTCTGTCATGCTGCCACTGAAGAGCTGAAGTTCAAATGCAGTTGCTGTCATTGCTAATGCTTCACCATCACAGGCTGTCTTTTAAATTTTCCTTCAGTTAAACCCACACCCTTGTTGCCATAGCCATTGCTCTCAGTGTCACTACTGTTTATATGACAGCTGTGTCCTCTTTGAGTCACTGGCCTAGGCTGCGTTGCTGCTGCCTTGTGACACATCCCAAGTCAGCAGAGGGGAAGTAGAAAGGGGAAGATCTTCTGTGATCTTGACCTGACAGATGGGACAATAACATCTTCCTTTGAGAGTTCTTAATAGGTTCAAGCAGAGGAAATCTGGTGTGTGTGGGTCTCACTTGCCCTAGATGTCTTCCCTGTTCCTTGTCCAAATTACACAACACACTTAAATCAGCTTCTGATTACTTGATCAGTTGAGAAGTGATTTAATTATGTGACATTTTCTTCATCTCTATCACAGGATTGTCATGCAGATCAGTATCTCACCTGAAGTGGAAAAGAAAGCCACTGGAATAGCTGTAGCTCTGGAAGCCATGCAACAAAAGTTCCTCTGATGCTGCTGGGTCTGTGAGGATGCACAATCCTACAGCCCTCTCCAAGAGGGGGAAGTTCTTATATAGGTAAAACTATGTTTTAGTTCTTATATAGGTAAAGCTGAGTTTGACTGGTGTAGTCATTCTTTGATTTTGCCTGTGTTCTCAGGGTCTGTCTGATGTCCCAGTGTGTGGCATTTGTAACAAAAGCAAGACCGACCCCTAGCCTAAATACTCTGCTGAGATGTATAGATTTTCATAGTCCTGATTTCTGCAAATTCACCTTGTAGGGACATTTCAATGGTTCATCATCCATATGAACAATGTTACTCATTCATGTTAAATATTTGGCTAGGTAATCTGGAAATACGATTTTCCTATTAAATGTGCAGCATCATGTAGCATTTCATCAAGGAGCAGAAAGGAGAACTTGYAGGTACTCTAGATTTAAAGCTGGTGATAAGAAGGAAAACATTTCAAGGATGTAACATTAACATAGATTTCACTGTCTTTCATAGTGTTGTTTAAATGCATCATATTTTATATCTGAGTTGCAATCTGCTTCTTAGATAAATGTACTTGAAATACTCAGTGTGTGCAGGAAACATTTGCAAAGCCAGAGCTGTCTTTTTATCTGATCATGTGTCAYATTTTACCTCATCACCTTTCTCTTGAGATATTCTTATGAAGCAGCACAGGGAAATTYTCTCTGGTTTTCAAATRGGRACCTGAAACATGGTGGTGCCATCTRCTTTCCCAGAAAYCCAACTAAAAATCTGCYTTCCAGTATGCCTGTTTCCAAAWACAYCTCTAACAGAATCCAGCTTGTTCTAAGTTCAAGTTGCCCACAAGAAAATAAGGCAATTCTAGTTTCTCAGTGAATTTGGGAAGCATCAAGATATTCTGTTCCACGTTAGGAACATGTTCTGCCTCTGAACGTATTTTGAAATGGATAAAAATTTTTGCATTGTTGGCAGGTTTCTTGTTGGAGGAGTGTGAAAAGGCTTTCCATCACCATTGGCTTAACACAGCTACACGTGCACTAAGCCAGGCACTCTTGCAGGTGTGTTATTTGACAGAATTGGAAATCTGCAGCCCCAAGGACATGGTCTGTCCAAAGCAGACTGACCCAAAGGTACATAGGGGTTCTCTACTTCTTCGTGCTCTATGCCTTGTATTATGCACTCACACCCTTCACACAGTTTGTGGATATTTTAGAAAAATGGTACTCGGATTGGTCCATCCAATCAATATCTTGTGGGCGAAGAAATAGGGATATATTTTTTCAGCCAGTTTTTCTGGCCATTTCATGAAGTGAATTCTGAGAGCTTTCTGACTAATCTAGGAAATGCATCCGTCCTTATTATTCACTATTTTATATTAGACTACTTTTACATGGGGTTGCCCAAATTCCCATGCCACTGACTGATACCAGAATAAACCAATGAGGAAGGCATTTGGATTAAACACAAAACAAGCCCTTCTTCTACCATCAGTAAATACACTTGACTGTGAAATTGGAATGAAAGACATGCTGCTCTTTGTTATTAGAAGACATRAGAGTMTGGAAAGGTAATTTTAGTCATGTACAACTTTTACCTTTTTTTAAAGGCTCCATCTCGAATCAGTGAAGGAGAAAATCTTAAAAGATTAAAGGTTAGGCAAGCGACAAAGAACTACAACTACTGGAAGTATATTTCATTTATCTGATTGGAAGAAAAAGGTGGGAAATCAGAAAAAAAGACTTTTTCACACACAATTGGCTCTCCTATCAACTCTACCATTACAGGCATTGCACAATGTCTATTCAGTGATTTGAGCCTCTTAATATCAGAGATCAGGAGGTAAAGCCCTGAGTTACAAGGAAGTCCTGAGCTGTGGATCAGTGTCCTTGATGAGGCAGAAGCAGACTCTGAGATTCAAATGTCAAGCAGACTTGTGAAGGTAGTGCTTGATAAAACACTCTGGGAAATCTGAGCAGGGAAGTTGCTGTTGTAGATATTGTCAGTGTGTGCCAGAAGGGCAGCTGCAGATCCAGCATGCAGACTGCATTTTACATAGATTATATGGCTGGCTGTGACATAGGAGAGGTTTCAGTACAGCCTCCTGACCAAAGAACTCAGGTATATCCTTTCAGATATGTCTGCCTTCCCCAAACCAATATAGTTCATTCTTTCCTCTGACAGCATTTGCTTAGAGCATTCTGTCCCCTTCTCTCCCATTCACTCAGCATTCATGAATTTTACTTGCTTTTAATTTTTATTCTTATTGGGTAATTGTATCTATTTTTTTGTATAATGTTTCAACTAAATGATAGAAGGCAATGAGATTAAAGAAATTAAAAACTATCAATGGCAGTTATGACTGGAATGTATTTTTCATTTATTACTTCCCCAGCAGTACTATGAATGAGCTGCTTAYGTAGACATAAAAAATACAGTGTGGTGTTCTGGGTCATGAAAAAACTCTTAGTTATAAAACTAAAAGGCGGCTCTATCTTTATTTTAGGTCTCTGTTTTCTGAAGAGTACTTATTATCTTGGACAGTCCTATTATGTTGGATAAGTGCTGTAAGGAATTAATCCCTAAAACACTAGAACAAGCCTGCATGATGAGGTTGGAAGAAAACATTTTGCCTCTCCCCCTCTCTGTTCTCCCATTGCTTCCAACGACAGGAGCCTGTAAAGTCTGAAGTCATCTGACTCCAGCATGATGATTTCAAAAGGAAGAAGTTCAGTTGTTCACATCTTATTCCCAAACTTTTGCAAGCATCAGTGATCTAATCCAAAGACACTGCAGAAAGAAATTATAGGTCCTTTGAAGACATTTATTCCTTCTGCTGTGAGTTCCTTGTGATGTGTGATATGCTGACCAATCACTGCTGTTTTCCAAAACACAGAGAATTGACCAAAAAAAAAAAAGAGGAAAACTGCAAGGAAAAACTCCAGGTGAGGCAGTGTTTGCAACCACCTTGCTCAATTTTAGCTCACTGTCATGAATTAAAACACCAAGAAGAATACACACACTAGAGTGAAATTTTGAAAAGAGTGAAAAGAGAATGGAAGAGAAGAACAATAATTCAGGAAGTACAGCCTCGAGGCTGATAGATCATCTGAATCCAAAGTTCTAATTTTGTTGTGATTTCCTCGCTCTTTTTCCACTTCACTCCTGAAGGTTTTCTTAACTAAGAAAAAAATCTTCAGTGGTGTAGATCATCTGTAAGTGTTTCTGTGTCACAACTTTACTTCCTCCTTTCTGCCAGGAAAGGAATTGCATTTTCAGCTTACTGAAATCCTCTGCCCTGTTAGCAATCAATGCCCGGTCTAGCAGGATAAAGACCCACTGGGAACTCTGGCTCAGAGATGCTGGTCTTTTCCAGTCATCAAAATAGGAGGAGTAGTGCCCTGGAAGAAGATACCACTGCACATCGGCTGTCAAGTGCTCCACAGCTGCTCCAGACTGAAGTCTTTCTGTGTCCACATCTCCAGCAGGAGCAGAGGCAGCTCCCGGAGTCTTTATTTGCTGCTGCTGAAGTTTGAATGGAAAATGCACAAAAAATGTACAAAGTGTATGAACAGGAGCAAAGGCAATGAGGGGAGATGACCCAGCCAGTGTCTGTGCAGTGTCTGTGCTGACAGAGACACCAGGGTAAGCCAACAGATAGAACCTGGTCACCACACAGGCCACCAAAATGTGCTTCTGCTCCTGCTTGCACAGAGTGGGGCTTGATCTGTTGCCTGTGCTCTACTCTGCCATGACTGGCACCTGTGAAGGATCCCAGCAGAAGAATCATGTCCCACGGTGCCCAGGTTGGCCTTTGCAGTGATCAGCAGCTGTGTTACTGACTGTGTCAGTGCTGSCCTTCACAAGTGTTATCCAGTTCATAAAGAGAATGACTCACAGWCCTTAACCACCATTATTGCCACACCAGTAACATGACAAACACGACATCAGGCATTAGAACATGCTCATCCCTAATGCCATCTTTTCCAGCAGAGTACATAGTTTAACTTCTTTCAAACAAGCAGATGAATTTTAATGAAGAGAACACCAGTGGGTTGAAGGAGAAACAAGGCAAAATTTGATATATTTTAAAACATGGGTGCATTTGTAACTTATGAAGCCAAGCAATGATGCCAATAGTATATGCTAAGCAGTTGGCAATCTCAAAATGCTGGAAGACAGCTGATACATGGCATTATTTCCACACACCAAACAAATAACACCCTGATTCTGATTCAAGAGAAGAAAAATTGTACCTAATGTTTTTAAGGTATTAAATGTTAAGGTTGCGTTTTTAAATAGACACTTGAGTAAAACTAGACTGAAGGGTAGTCTAAGGATCTAAGTTAATATTGATTAAAATCTTACACTTTTCCTCTCTGCTTCTGTCACAGTGTTCAAATGTRCTATTTAAATTAAATTTCCTGATCTGAAATTATATTGCTATTTGTGCTGAAGAAATAGGATTGTCTTGAAAACATTTATTATATTTACTTGTGTGTAACTGAAAATGCTTTTAGGAATTACAAGAAATGCACTCCTGGTTTAAGTGGAAACATCTTTGCTCCCACTGTTATAAATCAAAATGAACTCAATAAAGACTATATTAAAACAGTAAAAAGTGAGACTACCAGTTGATGAATGGGTATCAAACCTTGAATTTCTCACTCAGCTATTATTAAGCCTCCTTTTGAAACCAGTAATAAAAAATATAATCCAGACTCTCTGTCTACAGTTCCAATGTGATATCAGCAGTGCTGAAGTTCAGCAGGGGCTGGCTTTGAGTGCTTCTCTTTTTATTTCTTCCAAAGTACAATACAATGGATTCCCACTGCAAAGGAGGGTGAGCAGCAGCTACACAGATTCACAGAAGCTGGCACCTGGTAGAAATGAACTCCTGCTTCCTGGCACTAGCTCAGACAACTTACCTGAAACAGACATGTATACCTACAAAGACTTCACAAAATACCTGTAGCAAGAAAAATCTCTAGCAAAGTGAGAGTCAGGATCCCAATTTTGTGCTTATGATACATTACACAGAGGACATTTGCTGATAGGGCCAGGAGTTCAATAATAAAACTCATTAATTTAAACCAGAGGAGTTTAATATTCTCTTTTATTTTTCAAACAGAAATTATTTTAGGCCAGCAAACCAACTTTTCTTTTCCTCCTTTTTTTCTCTGCTGCATAATTTAGCATTCCAAAAATACTGCAGATTGATGGTGATAACATCTGAATTCAAAGAGGAATTCCTGCAAGGTCTACAGTTGAACATTACAGTTATTGACTCTCCAGACTGCCACTGATTGTATGCAGAGCTTGCAAAAGGAGTATGCTGATTTCTTTAAAATACTATCTGTTTAAAGATCTTTGCATGAGACAGAGGGTTTAGGCTACTTAGACARCTCACAGAAAATGACTTATATCAAGCCGTTTATATATTGTTTTTCTCTACACAGCTTGATTAATGCATACTTCCATTGGCCTGGAGCAACTGTAAAAAGATTTATATGTGCTCACATAAATAAGCAGAGGACAGTTTAGTTTGTTCATTGTTTTAAATTTCTAAGAGTCACTTTTTAAGAAGCTATTGTGTGAAGTTATCACTGGAAACTGGACAACCCTAGAAAACAGGATGCCTGTATATTGTCCAGCATAGGGAACCAGTTGTTAGACAATAGATGGTTTATAAAAATGTAAGAGATTAAATATCATTATGAAGCGTTGCTTAGACTATTTTTATAGCATTGATTTTTTTTCTCACAAACTTAGTCCCTCTCAGCAAACCTTTGCACATATGTTGAATTTACACTTTGGCTGAGTCCATGGAAGATGCTGAGAAATCACACATGCATGGAGAAGGAATGAATCATGGTAATGTAGTAATATTCACAGTACTGTGAACCACAGTGGGTGGTTTAGAAAACAGCCTGTGAGCCGTGTTCTCAAAAATCAATTCCAAGTACTGCATTTTTATTTAATAAAGAATTAAATTTATTTATGACTATGATGTGTAGTTTTGTTTTACCTCAAGTCATGTATCTCCAGGATGTCAGAAAACACACTTCTAACATTTTAARTGATGTTCCCACACAGTGAGTTTGTGTTAGTCATCTTCTTCTAACAGARATTATATATAGTGACCCTTCCTAGTCTACCATATATTATGTATCTACAGGAAAGGAAGAGAAAATCATATTCACTCCTCTAAAATCTGTCAGAAAAACAATAAAAATCTGAGAGGCGTCTCCCCTTTCAAGGACCATGCAAGCTCCAAACAAAAATCCAGACTCTGAGGCTCATCTGCTGTCAGAGCCCAAGCAAATGGGAAGTGATCAGGGCTGGGTCAGTGTCAGTCCCTGAGAAGCCGGGTGAGCAATAAGGATGAAAGGAGGTGCTGGCCCTTTCAGTAATTAGACAGTTAAGGTGTGTCCACCTCTGTGTTGTTAGATGCAGCAAATTTTTATTTTGAAAGAGCCATTTTAGAACTACATCCATCTCCACAAAAATTACTATTGTTCTGTAGAGTCCAACTCCACAAAAATTACTATTGTTCTGTAGAGTCCAACTGACAAACACTGACAAGAGGCTCTGAAACAGGAATAACTGTAATTTTTCTTCAGTCGATCTGTAAATATTTATCAAAGATGTCAAGTATCRTTACCCTTCTCTTTAGCCCAAGACACAAAAATTAAGCAAGTTGCTCACGGTGTCTCAATAGGAAAATAGATGTGTCACTGTAGGAAGCATAGATGGCATTCAGCAGATTCTTGTTCCTTATGCCAAGAAAAAAAGGAACTTCTTTCCATCCTCTTGTATGTTTTTTTCCACTCTTTTCCTGGGGCACTTCTAAGCAACCGAAGTCCTATTTTGCTAATGTATACTATTTTTTAGTTTTAAATAGTGTTCAGATTCTTGGAGGGATCATTGCTCAATAGAAATAACATAATATTATAACCCTAATAGACAACACCAGATATGTGATTCATTGTAAGGTAATTGCTAMTAAATGTTAATGTTAAACATAGCAAGCAATAAAGCTTTCTGGAGGGAAAGATTTTCCWCAGCAGTTGCACAGAATCCTTTACGATTAAATCAATGAATCGAATTACCCTCAATGAATTTCAGTATAGCATATATTTCCACCTCACACTGTACATTTCACTTAATGAACTATTCCGAGATTTGGATGAAAGAAAACAGCCATAATAGATAATAATCAAAACATACATTGAGGAAAAAATAAGGAAAATCTGACCATGAGGCACCCCAATAGATTACAAATAACTTTTTATGCTGGAAGAATAAGAGTATATTCCAAATGTTGAAACACGTTTAGCATTTGCTATCCCATTTTCATCAAAAGAGGAAAGAGATCATGTCTGCCATGTAGGTGCATACRTTAAGCAGTTGAGAATCTCTACCTGATCTGACTATTGACTGGTCAATAGACACCTTTTCAACTGATTTCTGTAACTTTTTGAAACAATCAATTTTGCCCTGGCAGCTCCTGCTGTCTTGATTAATTTCAAAACGTGATAAAACTTTGTTGAAGATTTGGAAAATAGGAAATACAAAACCTATTCATTACTCCTTGCATCAAACATGAGGCTTGAAAGCATATTGAGGTATTTTTAAGGCAATCGGCAACAAATATCTGCATCTACTTTAGCAATATTCTAGAAAAAAAAATAGATATCCTTACCCCAAAACTTTGGCGGCCATGTGATTGGAGGATAAGTACTGTTCTTATCCATAACATCCAAAGARCAAATATAGAATGGTACGTCCACAGAGGAGCAATAGTTATCTGAAGGTTTGAGATTTTGCACTAGAAGCAAAGCTTTTGTGCTGCCACGGAACTGTGTTGTTTGCCTGAAAGGAAATGGATGTATCACATTTCCTGCTCMTGAACTCGAATTAGTAAGTGCTTGCCTTATCTTGGAACGCCACATGGTTCCCGAGACAGGGAAGTAGTTTCCTTCTCGTCATTTCCTCAGCCAGAGCAAATTGACTCAGAACAATACCAAATCACCTCCTTCTCTGAAACTTTTTGAACCCCAAAAGTCCAGACATAGAGAGATGAAAATTCCTTTCTCTTTCCTCTAAGGATTTTCTATATTGAAAACCTTTCTTAAACATCCAAAAGCACTTGTATTTGGTAGGCATTTTCAATAGGAAAGAAATGCATTGAGAGGTTTTTAATGGACGCYAGTTAATTAGGATATTAATTTAGGCTCTGAGGATGGTTAAGTATTCATCATTGTTCCTTGGCTGGTTTGAGGAACTAGCTGGGCCTGACAGTGTAACTGTAAATTTTTTCCTTTCCACACCCCATTTTAGAAGAGTGAAATATGAGTTCCCTGGAACACAAACAGGCTCTGAGCTAATTGCTTGGACACGTTTAGTACAATGCAGTGTTAATTCCCCAAYGGAATTGCAGGTACTGCTGCTATATATAACATATAGCAATAACAAAACCTCTACAACAGAAAATAGATGAGCTATTTAATGACATAGACCTAGARTTAATAGAGAATGAATGGGCATTAATAAAGTATATGATTTTGTAGTTTTAACTATTTTCTTCTTAAATATATTTSAGATAATGGATGTCCATAAACATTTTGCTATGAATGGAAACCTCTGTTCTCTGAAGAGTTGTAGCATGGTTTTCTTGCCCTTATATTATAAAAAAACACCACAAAAACCTAAACTCAGAATTAGCTACATTTATTTTTCATAATGAATCTCCAGACTACCAAAAATTTAGGAATATTCCAATCTTAAGATTTGGATGTGGCATAATTTTAAGGTTGAATCTTTTCTGTTTTATTTTGTTTTGGTTTGGTTTGCTTTTTCATGATAGCGATATTTAAAAATACTGAGTGAAGACATCCTGATGGTTAAYGGAAGACTGATAGCTTTCAAAGCTGGTGCTTGAAATGGCATATCCAAGTCCTGACTTAAGAACTTAAATGAAAAATATTTGATTTTCAGATGAGTGTGAACAAGATACAACTTCATAAGAAATGCTGGGACTATTTGGTTTCAGTCGGGGCACCGATACCAGAGAAGATGCTAAAATATACAAAATAAATAGTTATATGGCTAGGGCTAGATTTGTGCTCTAAGAGAATATGGAAATGGAAAAAAAACTGAATTACTGTAAACTTTAAAATGAGGATATTAAATTATTTTAGTTTACTGATCGCATCTATTGAGATGATCATTGTAAAAAAGAATTGAACACTGACCTTAATCTAGTTGAAAAGCATCTGAGTTCAAACATGAACACGTGTACAAATAATTGCATGTTACATATAATAAAGTGTGTTAAACACGAACTTTAATTCTTTSTGAGAAAGTTGACTGCACTGAGAAAAAGGACAATTTCTACCTTGACAGAATATTCCAAGTTCTTGCTTTCCTTAGAAACAAACAGCTGATATGGACAATTGCCAACAGCAGAGAAGCCGGACAACCTAATGCCTTACCTGTGCCACCYACCCATAATGCCTATCGGCAACTTGAAGCAAATAAAGTTTTAAATTAATCAAGGGGATGGGGGTTTAAACTGACTTGCTAAGCAGAAGGCTCTCTCAGATCAGTTTCAAATTGTCTTTCCACTATTTACTCTTCCAAGAAAAAGGAAGAACTGCGAGTTYATGCAAGAGAACTTACCAAAAATGTGTGCAGCTTATCCAATAATGAGATAGAATCATAGAATGGTTTATGGAAGAGAACTTAAAGATCATCTTGCAGCAACTCCTCTGCCTTGGCAGGGTTGGAACTTTCTGCTAGACCAYGTTGCTCAAAGCCAYGTCCAGTCTGGCCTGGAACACTTCCTGGAGTAGGGCACCCACAGCTTCGCTGAGTGACCTTCACCAAAAAAGCTAAAGCAGACTGATAAACCATAAACTCTTCTTAATTTATTATTTTAAGTGTTACACTAATTTTATTTCTGTTCATTTTATTTCTGAGTATTGCAGRAATATATTTTCTTGGTAACCCTACTAGTTCTTTCATTTTTATTTATTGAGAAGTATCTTTTCCTGAAAATAAAATCATCATAACTCGAGGTACCCTCATGGGTAAAAATGCTCGTCATCTTTCATTATACTGACAAGTATAACCCACTGTCACTTCTGACTGATGGGGGATGGGAGAATGTAGATGATGACTTGTCAAATTTATTACTGATGTGGGTTCAATGCCAATGAAATGAACAGTCTTTTGGTCTTTGAAAAGACAAATTTAATTCTGTCCTTAAAGGGTTTGAATGCACTGATTAAATCAGGGGAGGTGCTTTGAATTTACAGCAGCTCTCGCCTTAATCCTAAAGAAGGGGAAGAACTTTCGGGGRAAATAAATGTGATGGGTACCATCATGCATCAGAAAAAGCATGGGCAAGCAAATAGTGGGTACACAAAACAATGCTGGCAGGGAAACAGTGACCTGCTTCCTTGGTCATGTGCAGCTGTGGCAGGAGGAACTAGCAGCATTGCCAGCCTGCTCTGAGCATGGCAGCTGCTCACTCCAAGGCATTTATGCTCTCCCCATTGAGATACTAGGATTCTTCTATTTTTCTTTGCCATCCCTGTAGAGTCCTGATTGGCAAAATATTTTCCTGTTTAACATGGTGGAGACATCCACAGGACTAATTTACTGAGTGCATGGAGATTAATTGAGTTTAAAATATTCCAGCTGGCCAGGGCTCAAAGGGGTGATGTTTGAGTATGATCACTAGGTCCTACAAATTGAACTCAGATCTTAACTGTTGTCAGTCACTGACAGACCAAAGGGTCATATCACTGTCATTAGAAGAAAAAAGGAATACTATGTCAGAATTTGAAAACAACTTGCTGAAAACTACTTCTCAGTTTTTCAGTTGCTTAGTTACTGCAATTGCTGAGGAAACAGAGGAAACACAGGTATATCTGTTGAATTCTCTTGCATGAACACACAAAATCTTTTTATTTCAGATGAAAGCAGAGTTCACTGAAAAAAAATAAAATACTAGAATGAGCATCCAGTGAAAATTTTCGGTGTTCTTTTTTTTACACTTTCCATCTGGAGATTCAGATTTAAACTGGGATTTCCTTTAATTGTTTCATATTTCAGCAGTCTCATATTTGTCCTTGGTTAGTTTTACAGCTCTCCGGATGCATGAAGAAAAAGCTCAGGAATTTTTTTATTTGACCAGAGATGAAAAATCTCCTGTCTACCATCAAACTATCAATATTAAATGCTGCTCATAACGTGACAAAAGACTGACAAACGACATCTTGAATTTACTGCCTTTAATGACTTGCTTCAAATTCAGACAGAAAAATTCTTCAGTTTACCAGCTACAGGTTAAATGTCCTACTGCCTCATGCTGTCTGTCAGAATAAACCTTTCAATGTGATTGTACCTGCTATGAACAAAAAGTAATGTGGCTGCAGTAACATCACTGTCTYAGAAAACACATTGTTTTCCAGCAGTGTGTTAATCATTACTAATGTTCCTCCACATTTTTCAGAGAAAGAATCGTGAGTAGGAGTTTCATGCGAATTTCAGACATTCAGTATTTTTGGGAGCTGTGGAATCCTAAGGACATAACATAAAAAGAAGACCACTCATTGCCATGTACCATTATATGATTGAGAAGACAGCGTCACTGCAGCCTATGAATACGCTTTGTGTTTACTGGAACATGTGTAACATTTATGGATACAATATTCAACTCAAAACCYTGAAACCATATTTTCCCCAAATGTGGATGTCTTATATTATTCAGTGAAAGTTGACTGAGAGACATAAAAAGAGTCTGGGGAGAGCACCCTGCTTCTGCCAATGGGACACTTTCATATTCCTGATTTTTTTCATGGTATTTGTGATATTGAAGACTGTGGGTGAAAAAGGAAGGAGGAGTGAATTAAAAGAGGATACACAGAAAAACATATTTTATATTACTGCACTTCAGCACTGCCATTATCTAAGATTTCTTTACTGGCAGGGAATTAAAATGGAGGCATAAGCTTATCTAGTTTCCACCTTCATGCTGAAGTTTGGTAAATAACTAAATCTAAATATATCTAAGTAACTAAAGATTATATGACATGATTCCTAATAGGGGCAGAAAACTGGAGTGAGCAAGCCAAAATCCCTCTCCATTGTTAGTCCTGCAAATGCATCCTGTGAACCACTTCCCACTCAGCAGATGAAAATTAAATTCACCAATATGCTTTCCAAAGTGTGGGAAATGTTTATCTAATGCAAAAATTTGCCAGTTTTGCACAAATTTACAATCTATTTACATTATATTCTATATTCTTAGAGTGCAATATTTCCTTGTCTTCAGCTATGATGCTAGAGCGCAAAGGGCAGAGCAATAAACSTCCAAGTGTTTCTATCCACTTCTGCTCCCCTGAAAGTCCTGAGAYGTGCAGTGCTGAAGCATCACATTGAGTAAAGTCATCACCTGAAACCAGACTGCCCCCCTCTTCTTTCTACGGCCCACTAAGATGGGAACCAWGTGAGGCGACAGAAAGAAACAACACCCAAAAGCAATTCAGTGTGGCAATAACATTTTCTTGTAACACTTGGGTGGTAACTGACAGAGTTTTACAGTTGAATGGAAAATTTTGCCTCCACCTACCAGTACTGGATAACAAAATCATCTTTTGCTGTTGTATTCTGTCCTATCTGCTGTTAAAAAGATGGAATGAAATGGAATCAATTTCTCCACTCCCTAGGATGCTCTGAAATTTATCATTTCAGTGAAAAATAATGTTCACAGATRTAGCTGTATTTACCCACACTGAGAGAACCTTCTCTTTCACATACATCAGTTTTCTGGTGTGAGCAGCATGTGTCTCATTTAAATTTACAACGCATTAACAGTTTAGAAGCAGAATTATTTTTGTCCCAAGTGGCCACACAGAATTTAATAGACTTATCATGCAGCATCCTCTTCTTAAAAGAAGAGAAAAAAATACTCCTGTGTACTGCCATTTGTATTTGGAGTTGTGCATCAGCGAATCTGAGTGCATGTTCAGTATCTCTGCAATGCTACTGCCAGTGGATGGGCAGAGACTGTTATCTGCAATTCTTTTGCTGAGATGTAAGCTAGGATTTAGGATTGACACGGTCTTCATTTTATCACACAGGCAGTCAAACCAAGAAGCAGCATACTGGATTCAAGGTATGTTGCTGGGACCCATTTTTATAGGTGTTTTAGTGTAAATGGCTCCCCGCAGTAATTTCATTACATGAGTTAGATAAGAGCCTAATCCAAACACATGGTTGCTAATGAAAATATCCCTAAACATGATATATCATAGTAGGTGTGGAATGGGAAATTAGTCTTTAGAGGGTGTTTATAGCTCCTGAATATCTGAAATATTTTCCAAACATGAGAATRGAATATGGTAAGAAAAAAATCTTTACTGTTCATATGTTTTTATTAAGATCATTTCCAAATTTAATTCTTCTATAGATTCCAATGCTAAAAAAATTAATTCAGATTCGCTTTATAGCAGGATTTTTCCCAGTCTAAGGTATTATATCTGGATTACTTTATCATTTTTTTCCAGACCTATATCTGGTCTAGCAGGCTAGTCATGAAAAAGCAGTCTTTGAGGAACCATACGCCACCACAGATACCATTTTGGCTTGATTTAGTTACGTTTATTGTGGGCATGCTGCTTAATTTTCATGACTACATTTGTTTGATAGATGAACAGATTGAAAAGTCTTCTTTCATTTTTCTAGGCAAATGCCTTGCTACAGCTAAAATCTGCTTTCTGAGTCACACCATAGGTAAATGAGTAATGTGCAGCAAAACAACAAATGTTTGACAATTATAGCCCCCTTCATCAGTTTACTAGTATCATAAAAAAATCTAGTCTGAAAAAAAAAAAAAAAAAAAAAACAACACATTTTTAAAGTTTAGAGCAGGAGGAAATCCTATGGGGAAGGTTAAGGATGGAGGCATGATGAACAATTGAAGGAAATTGTCTTTCAGTAGTCATGAATGTTTAATCTTCCCGTCCCCTGATTGACAGGATCACACCATACCCATGGAATATCCATTTATTCCTATAAATCCAKCAAGCTTGAAAAGCTGCTCATGACATTATCTGGACTTGTATCCCTCAATCACAGTACTTTTGACTTACTGAAGGACAACTCAAATTTACATGACGTCAAAATGTTCTACAGTGTATGAAGCAAAGATTAGCCATTCAGAAAAGAACAAAGAGTGCAACAATATCTCACAACATTTAAGTGGAGGTTTTGAGGACTATAAAGTCCATGGGCAATGCTTTGTGTGCTAACTTAGCTTGCTTGGTTTTGTGATTAATTACTCTTATTACAGTTTCCCCAAGGCTTCCCATACATCAGTCCCAACTTTGTTGTACTTAAGTACTGCACAGACAAATTACAATGAGACTAGATGATATGCATTTCTTCTTTTTTGTGCAAATTATTTTTTCCTGTACTCTGCAGGAAAATATCACAATGAAAAGCATCAGTCCAAGCTTCCATCCAYCAATATTTTTATTTTTGTTTATTTCCTTTGCCCTTCCCATGAGACCAGCATGTGAGGTTTAAAGGCATTTCACAGTGGGCATGTTTGCCAGGTCTGTCATGCTTGCCTTGCTTGTTGAGCYGCAGTTCATTAGAGCAGGCTCATTACTGCTGTAACAAGAAGATGCTGGCAGCAACCTGTTTGTCTCACCTCGCCCTAAGTAGAGAAGTCGGCAAAAACAAAAGCAGGTACTTGATTAAGTGGGGAAAAGATAGAAGTCATATCATGAAAGCTGTACTTCCCTCAGTATGTCAATGAGTCTCAGAGAAGTTGAATCCCATATTACTCAGTTTTGCTCTGATGAAATATTGCCATAGCCATTCTTTCCACATATCCTTTCTTTCTCATTGCAGCAAATCTAGTCATCCCAGAACTCTCCAGAGTCATAAAACACCCAAACCTTTGCCCTCACCCTCACATATAMAGCCATCCTAGCCACCTGGGACAATGCCCCCTGCTCCCTCTCTCCTGAGCATCCACACAAACTTCTGTACTTGTAACCTCCACATTGCTGAGCACCCCAGTCCCTCAGCAAGCTAATTGGAGAGCTCCACAGAGAACGGAAATGCAATTATGGTCCTTTGGAAACTGGTGAATAATTAATTTAACCATTTTKTATTGCAGGTCATTAATTTTTACTGCTCTCAGATAGCTTGCTATTAAGGAGAGTAAGCTTAATAAATCTTGTGCTGTAAGGGTGAGAGGTTGTGGACACAGGCATCCAAGCATGGAGTGACTGCAGAAACTCCAGATGCAGAAAATAATTTACTGGTAAGTACAAGGAGCTTGGTTTTCCTTGAAAGAAAGCATGGGCACTTTCATGCATGCTTTCAGTTTTACAATGATGAAACTTTCAGCAGAACTACTCCTGACTTGTTCCATAAAGGTCTTGGTAGACAAGCACATCTAAGATGTAGGAATTCTGAAACAGATACATACAGAAATCTGCATCAATAAATTGAATCATGTGTACTTACAATCATGATATGAATGATTAAAAAGATCAGGAAAGAAATAAAATTATGAGAGATGATGAAAATATTCAGGAAATGAAATTGTTATGGAAAAAGCAAAGMATTCAACAGCATGACTACTTGACATGGGCCCATCAAACTTAAGAAAGAAAGCACAGTAAGACTGAAATGTAGAATTAAAGGATGTACATTAGAAGTGACAGCTAATCCTTTCAGTTAAGATCAYCTGATCTAAACCAAATATCTCTGCACTGATCAGGGAACAGTCCTAAGATATTAATAAGACTGTCAGGACAGTGCATTGATTGAGATCTAAAAAACTAAAAAGAAACAAGTGGAGATTAACTAGRCAACCATCAGAAATGGTAAGGGGAAGCAGGAGTAGGGGAATTAATGTCAGCAAGAAAGCTTCCACTTTCCAGTTTTGAAGACAAAGATAAATCACATGTCTTTTGAAACAATGAGTGTTGACAATTCTCAGGAATATATTATGAAAGATTCTTGTATGGTGATGACAACCTAAATCTGATTTCCAGATAAAATCAGAAAAAATACCCTCTGGCTGGCTGATTAATCACTTGTTGYTTTCTTATTTTGAAGTACAATCAATAAATTGAGCAGGCTGACCATACCTACATACCCCTCAGGAATAGAATAAAATYTGTTTGGATTTTTCTTGGGATGGGTTGAGCTGAGTGGAGTTGGGCTGAGAATTTTGAGAAGACAAAAGRGAAGCAGAATGGGAAGCATCTAATACAGCTTTCCTCAGAAGAGAACAGAAAGCGAAAGAAATCCCAAGGATCTAGAGGCTCTCAATGTTGGGTCCTCCCTAGTTTACTCAGGAAATTATGAAGTGGCTCTTCTCTAAAGCTGCCATTTAAGGTGAGGATTGGAAGAGAGGAGAACTTGCTAGGCTCTACCTTGCATTGCCTTACGTTCAGGACTGAGAGTTCAGATTCAGCTCGATCATACAGAGGGTTCAAGATTGTCAGACCACTGGGCACATTATCTGACTTGTACTTGAAAGGGTAAGGTAGTTACAGAATCTTGTACTGTTCTGCCAGAAACTGACAAAAAAAAATCCCTAAAAACTTCCACTTTGGAGCTAGGTAGGGCAAGTTCCTGAACTGAATATTGACCTAAAAATTAATTAAAAACAACTGTGTCATTTAGTTCTTCAACATATCTGGAATCCTGCAGATTATAATAGTGAAACATTGAAGAATGGAAAATCACAGATTGATTTGGAGTTGCCAAAGCCTCGGTAGAAACAAAATGCCCAGAAAGAAATAAATTAATAAAGCAGATATGGTCAACTCTATACAACGCTAATGCTCTCAGCTACATAAGGCACCACTGACCATATTGCTCCCTTCTGCGTACAGAGGATGTGAGTCTGTGGCAAGTCTGAGCTGCGGAGTCGTGGTGGTCCAGGTAATTCTGGCACAGGTTATCCTTTTATTTTTAGGATGCTGCACTTTAAAGTCAGAGATGCTAGTCAGAACAGTGGCTGGTACAGTCATCCCCACCAATGCAACAAGAATATAAAATCAGGCTGTTCTGCTTTGTCAGTATTATAAAATCTGTGTAAACAACAACAAAAACTGTCTCTGGAGAACAAAGGATTTATGACAGCTCCAGAAATAAGCACGATATGCATGCTAGAAGCATCTGGGCCTTAATACCATGGTTTTAACGCTCACAGGCATCTGCAAAGAGCACTGCCAAAAGCAAAGTGCATAATGGTCCCTGTAACACGGAGGAACAGTTTCAGAAGAGGTGATATGGCATTTTAAAGAAAAACTCTGTAAGGGTATAAATCAGCAGTGGGCTATCTGAGCTTCTCTTTCAGCTATAACAGTTAATTTTTGGCGGTCAAAGAGACACAGTTATGACAGATTTTTTACAAGAGAAAAGGTTTTCCAAAACCTTKTTTGTCCTTGCAAGAACACCATTTAGCAATGAGCTGGTCTAGACAGGAAAAAATACTCACCCAAAGCATTAAGGAAGCAAGAAAGGGTTCCACTGGGGACTTTTTGGCCCTATGGAAGAGCATATCAACTGAACAACTACTGTGAAGAATTTTAACTGCACTTTGTATTTTTGTATTGTGGCACAGTATTTTCCTGAAATAAATGTGGYGGTGTAGCCTTGAAACTACCTCATCTACTCATAGTCACAGCTGAATATGGGAAACATCCCATGGAAAAATATTCAGACATTGCAACAATGAATGACTCACATGAAATGCAGCCACCTTCAGGATAAAGCATAGCACTGAAACAGTAGACACACTTAAAGCCAAGAGATGGATAGCAAATAATTTTTTGAAAAAAAAAAAAGACATTTTCTAGGTATAACTTATTCTTTCAACATTGCTTGGCCTTTCTATGGGCCAATTAGAAACCTTATAATTTCTTTCTTAGATTTGATCTACAAATTCAAAAAGTCCTTGCTCTTAATAAAATTCCTGCCTCTTCCTGTATATGAGAGATTTGTGTATCATTATTTTTCATTGTCTCTTTATGACATTACACTATTCTTAAAACTCTTACTCTAAATAAGCATTTTTTTACAGAAATTGCCACAATGTTTCAAACAATGCCATCTGTTTTCACAGAAAACAACATGCTTCCTACTCATTATATGCTATTAGACAAGASATAGAACTTCAAGCTCCTGAATGAAAATGAACATGATAAAAAGCATGGATGTCTCATAAAAGAATCCTGACGTTGTTCAGAAGAACTTCTGCTGCTACCAGTCAACATCAAAAGTTAGAAAATAATGTCTTAAAACATTAATTTTACAGAGATKACAGGTTTCTGCCCATGGAAGTTCACATGAATACCAAGATGATTCTTTTACCTAGTGAGTTTAAGGTATATTCATAAATGAAGTCAGGAAAGATATTGGATACATTCTTTCATTCACAGATAGTGTGCAGTGGATCAGATACATGCCTTGTCTTTAAAATATTTACCATTTTAAACATATTTGAGAGATTTAATTTTAATAGTTTTTTTTTAATATGTTTTGCAACCAGATCACTATAGAAGTCATAAAATACAGCTTTGAAACTTCAACCACAATGACAGTGACAGAGAATAACCACTGCGTGTCACTCAGCCAATAGTTGAGTAATGATAGTGATCATGAGAGTCCTAAATAYGTTGATTGCAGATTATGAAAAATCATGGGGCCAGGGCTCCCTCCAGGTAGATATTTTGTTGTCAGGGAGATTAGCATCACACTAGACCCATATGCTGCTTATAACAACTGAAGTAAAGCAAAGACATTCAAAATCCATTTCTTCTTAGAAAAATAATGCCCTCCCCAGGGGTACTGGCTGATTTCATCKGCCTTCTCATGCTTTGCCAACATCAGTTTGTTCCTGTCAGAAGCTGTAGCTGCCTCATGTGGCACATCAAGATTCTCACCCTTTATTAAATATCCTGTTCTCAATTTCTGTTTAGATGTCCTTAAACATTAGACCTTAAAAGACAGCTCCATATTGTCTAATGACTCCAACTTTCCTGTGAGCCCTCTCTTCCTACCAAGTTCRTCTTTTATTTTAGTCTCCAAATCATCCTTTTACTGTGGCTACTGACATACTCCGTGGTTTCCATMTTGTTTATTGTTTTTATCACAAGGGCTTGTAATTTTACTGTAATATTGTATTTTCAGAGAAGTAATTMTTTTGATTTCTTTATAATTTAAGATAGATTGTTTTTTCTATTCACACACGTAACTCCAAGCAAGTAAAGAAACACAATTATTCTGCCTAGTGTTACATAACAGGAAGATAATTCACCAATGTTTTATGACTTTTCCTGATAAGATATTTGTCCTTGTTTGTTTGAGACTGGTGCCAGCTGAAAATCTGCCCAGTGCTGTTCAAAGGCACAGATCAAAAAGACATCTTGTCTGTATTAGAATGTAAGGAAATTCAAAATAACTTTTGCTTTAATGGCTGAGAATATCTTGGCCARTTCTGGCAGCATCTTTTTAGCCCAGCACTAAAGGAAAGATCTTTTTGATACAGTCCACAGGGTGGCACAATCAGATCATGATTACTTTGTACCACTGGTTCTTTACAAAGAAATTATCCTTATCATATTCATCTGATTTTTTAAACTGATTAAAAAAAAAATCTATACCAAGGCATTAAAACAATGTTACATTATGTRTTTAAAGATTCATCTCCACAACACAAAAGGGTCTGGAGGCACAAGGGTGGGTAGAGGAGTGTGGGAAAATAAAAGGCTAAGGGGATAAAACGTCCTATAAAGAGGCTACTGATTGTGATTGGTCATTCCCTGATCAGCACAGTCTGCCTTGGCTTCTCATCAAGCTCCATTCCAGGCTATTTTCCTGGGTCCCTATTCTGTGTGCACGGCTGCTGACAGCAGCTGGGGCAGGAGCAGGGGCCATGGGAGCCCTGGCATCCCTGCTGCCAGCACATGAGAGAGCGGAGAACGTGCAGTGTGAGTGGATGTGAATGCCAACGTGACCCCAACAAGCACCAAACTCCTCCACAAGGAAGGAGTGAAGGAAATGGATGTGTGTCTGTAACACTGGAGAGAGCAGGGCTGGAGGGTTGGCTGCTGGAGGGACYGGGGTGTCCAGGCCAGCGACAGCCGGGAATGTGGGATTTGGTGAGGCCATAGGGCTGGAGCAGCTGCAGGAGAGGCCTTTTGCTGGGAGAGAGTGTCAGTGTGAGGGACGAGCAGGAGAGAGGAGCCAGGGGTGAGCTGTCAGAGAGACCAGCGGCTAAAGCWGGCGCTTTGAGGGGAGCACAGGCTGTCCGTGTGTCTGTCCTGACTCTGAGTGGGAATGTTGGTGTGCCAGGGGGTCTGTGCTGTTAGCGAGGCAGGCTCAGGCCCCAGGAGATGGGCAGACTGGGATCCAGGGCCAAGAGCCAGCACAACGGAGTGTTTAACGTCAATTACCAAAGGGAATTACCCTTTATGGCTGTATGTATATTTGCACATATTTTCTGCTACCAGGCTTTCACCCTGATAAGGCAGGATCAGGCTGGTCCTGTGACAAATGTCACCCTGAGGGCTGTGGTTTTGATCCCTGCTGAACTGCGTGTGCAGCCACACATTCCTGTGTACCCACATTTATATGGGGAGAACACACACCTCAGATTGGGGTGCACACCCAGCCTGGCCACTGGCTGCATGTGGGGACAGGAACCTGCCATTCAACTGCTGGATTGRGCAGCTTCTACGGGAATTTTTAGATTATCTTCTGCTTGATGATGACCTTCAAATAATAACCTTTTAGTCCTATTTTAGACAATATTGAGGTATCCACTTTTCATTCCTGCACAGAAGTTTTAGATTTTCCAAATTTGTTTCCAATTTAGTGTAACTTGTGAAGCATAAACAAGAAAAAATTGTCAAAACAATTTATTTTGAAAGGATATAATGACTTGCTTGACAAAAACTGGAGTGACTAACACTAGAAATAAATACCATTTGTTTAACTCGACTCYTGCCATATGCTAGACTGAGCTCATTCAGTACATATAAATCCTAATTAAGTATCTCTAGGCTGCTGTAGTTTTGATAACTTTATTTACAAGAACATATCATATACCACAGTATAATATACCGGTTTAGCAGACAATTTTTTTCCTGTTTTCTTTTTTTTCCACTCCCACATTATATGAGTGTAATCTCATGCCACTATATTTATTTATTTCAACACAATGCAAGGGAAGTTAAATGGAGTGTTGCTATATCTCATGTAATTCAGTACAGCTCGTGTTAGAGGTAATATATTCTCTGGCTTCTATTTGTGTCTTTATTTTATTTTCAAAGCTTGTTCACCCAKGTTTCGTTACATTAAAATATAAAACATAATCACTGACATACAATATACAAAACCATTATGTACAAAAAATCATGCAGTTTCACAGCTTACAGATTCTTGGAGAAGTAAAGGGTGGTTTTGGCTACCTTGGACTTCTGGAGAGCAGACTTGAGCTTGTTTAGGGGACTGGCTGACACAGTCCCTTGGGAGGCAGTCCTAAAAGGCAACGCAGTTCAGGAAGGCTGGTCATTCTTCAGGAAGGAAATCTGAAATGTGCAGGAGCAGGCTGTCCCAATGTGCTGAAAGATGAGCCAGCAGGAAAGACTGGCCCAGCTGAACAGAGAGCTTTGGCTGGAACTCGGGGAAGAAAAGCAGTGTTCCACAAGTGGTGCGCCCCAAGTCACAGAACTGGGGTCAGTTCCTTTCCTTTATTTAATATCTTTATCAATTATCTGGGTGAGGGGATCAAGTGTGACCTCAGACAGTTTGCAGGTGAAACACCAGGCTGGGAGGGAGTGTKGGTCTGCTGGAGGGCAGGAAGGCTCTGCAGAGGGATCTGGACAGGCTGGATCAATGGGCTGAGGACAATTGCATAAGGTTCAACAAGCCCAAGTGCCAGGTCCTGTCCCTGGGTCACAACAACCCCAGACAGCGCCACAGGCTGGGGAACAGTGGCTGGAAAATGGCCCAGGGCAAAAAGGACCTGGGGGTGCTGGTCAACACTGGCTGAACATGAGCCAGCTGTGCCCAGGGGGCCAAAAAGGCCAATGGCAAACAGAATAAATGTATCCAGCAGGCCCCAGGGCAGCGATTGTGCCCTCCAACTCAGCACTGCTGAGGCCACACCTTGAAGCCTATTTTGGGTCCCTCACTACAATAAAGACTTTGAGGTGCTGCAGCGTGTCCAGAGAAGGAAAACAGAGCACAGGTCTTGTGAGGAGTGGCTGAGGAAGCTGGGGCTGTTTACCCTGGAGAAAAGGAGGCTCGGGGGGACCTTTTTGCTCTCTACAGATGCCTGAAAGGAGGTTGTAGCAAGATGGGTGTCAGTCTCTTGTCCCTAGTAATAAGTGATATCTCAAGAATAAACAGCCTCAAGTTGCATCAGGGGAGGTTTAGATGGGATATTAGGAAAATTTCTTCAAGGGAAGGGTTGTCATGCACTGGAACAGGCTGCCCAGCCGAGTCATACCTCTGTCCCTGGAGGTATTTAAAAGACATGTAGGTGTGATGCTTAGGGATGGRGTGTAGCAGTGGATTTGGACTTGGTTAATAGCTGGGCTTGATGATTTTACAAGTCTTTGTTCAAATGAAATGGTTCTTTGGTGATATATTTATACATTTATGCTTGATGTGGTACATAAAAAGCAGATGTAGAACTGCACTTAGGGYGTGTGTGGCAACGCTTCCAGGTTGTACCCAGATACTGTGTGGCAGTTTAGGACAGGAAGGAAGTGGCAACTACTGCTTGCTGCAAAACCTGCAGGAAGAAGGGTACACTCTCTTGCTCAAACCAGGCTCAGCATTCACAGTTGCAGCAAATGGACTCAAAAGAGATCAAGACACTTAYAGAGATATCCTGTTCTGCATCCTGACAAAGTATCAAAATATTAATACCCTCCAGGAAGACACTTGTCTAGTCTGTGCTTAAGTACCTTCCACAATGACAATTTCACTTCTTTCTTATGGTATGTGATGCAAAGCTTCATTTCCTCCTAGCATTTTTGGTTCTGATATGACAATACCATCTGCAAGGTAAGCAGATTACTTCTTGTCTTATGTTCTGTGGATGCTGAGAAGWCATTATTCCCTTCCATTTTGTGCTCCTTTAGAATGTTTTTATACCTCACACCACTTTTTAATCCCCAGATTGAATTAGAATTTCAGACTTTTCTTCTGGATTAAGCATTCTAGACCTTCCACCATTACCATGGCTGTCTTCTGGATTTTCTCTACCTGAGGCAACCAAAACTGGACCATRTAGAGAGTGATAAAATACTGAGGCTAAACTGAAACATTACTGTATCTCTTTTAGAGGCAGTGTTTCTCTTTCAAGGAAGAGAACTCCAAATTCTTCAATGCCAAAGACCTCCTCATATCTCAGCAGCAAGCACCAGCCTTCAGGGGTGCCATGTTGTCCTTGGCCCAGTCATTGCTGGTGACATTGACTCTGTTTCCTTGCAGTTTGCAGTGTTCTGCCTGAGTACTCAGAAKATGGGAAGTCATTACTTTTAAATTAAAAAAAAATATCTGAATGTTTCTTGCTTTTCCTTTTCAAAAATTATGAGTTATGTTCACAGAGCATGTGCAGAAMGTGAGGTGTCCCCTTGTTATGTATTATCAAATCTAATCCCCTTTCCTTACAGAAGAGATATTTACAAATACCCAAGAAGCAAGAGTTTCAGATCATGATATTTAATAATTGAAAGCAAAATATAAAAAGTGATAAAGACAAATTGTAATGTAATGTCTCTAAGAGAGCAGACATTTTTTGGCTGAGCTTTTAAAATATACAGTGCAGCATTCAGTGCTGAAATTGAAACTTATACTAGCAAGTTCTTTTCTGAACTGCTTCAAACCATAGTAGTACYCTTTTATGAAGTCTGAGCTTTTGCAGTGAGGCTGCCCTTGCTTAGATTAATACACATACTATTAACCAAGAAAAATAAGATAGTACTTTCTGAAAGAGACAGCAAAGTGAAGAATTTATTCAGCAAAAAGGTAAATGTAAAAAGTGGGGACTCAGCAACATCTTAGCATCCACTTTCTTTGACATCTTTGGTGCTGCAACTGGCATGGGGCAAGGCAGAGAAGCAGGACAAAGAGGTAAGAAAAATTGGATGAGAAAAGCTTTTCTCACCCCCCAAACCCCCCTCCCCACCCCAACAAATAAAAAATCCTATAACCCTTCAAAAGGAGCAAAATTTCAGGCCCAGTATGCCTGGATACACTCATTGTCAGAAAGAGATGATTTTTGTGGATGGCTGGAGGTGACCTAGATATGTACATCCCAGTTTCACATGAATTCTTGCTGTAGCTCTTGGTATGTCTGCTTGTTCCACACAGAGCCCCAGTTCCAAGTGTGCAATCCATAACTGTATAGTGTTGGGATAGGTGCCATAAGCGTAAGTGTTCGTATCACGAGGGTAGCACCAACGTTAGTATGACTAGAGCTAAAGGACAGGGTGATGCTGAGTAATCTCTGCTGCCTAACTCAGATTTTATCCATGGAYTCAGTAAACACCCTGCATGCTAATATTGTAGGATCACTGCAGCACTGCCAGAAATTATGAAAACTAAGAGGTTCATTGGCACTGCTTCTCCCAGCTTCTACATTTCAGCTCTAAATGAGTGSGGTTTTTTTTCCCAATGACACAGACCAGAGATGATCCATCTCTTAAGCAGAAAAATATCCTTCTGTCTCCTGCATGAAGCTAGTCTTTATGRTATCAATTAAAATGAAGGAGGGAAAAAGCAAAATTAAGTCATAGGGGTTGTGCAATATCTTTGGAAGAGGTGGAATCACGTTTTATACTGGGGGCACAAACACTGTTGCACGGTTAGCGTGGTTTGAGCTCAAAAGTGGCAGACCGTCTTGCCAGCTCCTTTGAATATTTCTGTCCTGCTGCTGTTATGTAAGAGCTGGTGTCCCAGTTTGCTTGTGCAGCTCTCTGCCTTGTGCGTGATGATGCTCTGGAGCCTACGCCAAAGGTAATGCCCTACAGCACGCTCTACATTGCAGCAATAATAATAACAGTAATGTGGCTAGTAATAGTAATTAGCAGAGACAGCTCGGTGCAGTCGCTCTCAGGAGTATTTCGGCTACGCGCCAGAACGCACTTCGGGGGTGTCGAGTCTCGGGGCTGAGGCCGGTGTCTCACCCCCGAATTCACCGGCACAGCGGTCAACGCAGCCGCCCCCGGACAAGCTGCCCCGGCTTTGCTGCCGCTGCTGCAGCCGCGGCGGGGCGGGGCGGGGCGCGGCCCCCCCGCGATGCGCGCAAGGACAGCGGGCTCCGGGGCACGGGCTGCAGCCCGGAGGAGGAGGCTGCAGCCGCGCACCGGGAAGCGCCGCAAGGGTACGGCACGGCACGGCACGGCACGGCACAAGCACCCGGCACAGCATCTCGCACACGCACCCGCACACGCATCTCGCACACGCACCCGCACACGCATCTCGCACACGCACCCTGCACAAGCACCCAACACAAGCATCCCGCACCCTGCACACGCACCCCGCACACGCATCCCGCACACGCACTCCGCACCCGACACACGCATCCCGCACACGCACCCGCGCTCCCGCCCTCTCCCCACCCCCGCACCTGCCTCCTCGGCGCGGCCCGGCGGGGCGGGGCGGCGCGGCGTGTTGTGCTCGGTAACCAGGGAGCTGCGCCGGGCGCGCCGAGGCGCGGAGCAGCGCGGTGCGGCGGGCAGAGGTAGGGCGCGGCGGAGCGGAGCGGAGCGGGGCCGGGCGGGGGGCTCGCCGGGGCTCAGGGTGTTCGGGGGGGAGCCGCCGTCTCGGTGGGCACGGGGTGAGCCCGCGAGTGGCCGGAGCGCGGCCGGGAAGGAGGGAGTCCCACGGGGCAGCCTCTGCCGGCTGCCCACCAGCCGCCTCCCGCTCCCCTACGCAGAAGTGTCTTGAGGTGAATCCGAAACTCGGTTCCGTGGTGGCGGAGTTCGGCCGTTTTCTGGGGTGGGTTTGAGGTTTTGCCCTTTCGGAGCAGACAAACCCGGCGGAGGGCTGTGGTGTTTCTCCTCCTGAAGTGCACGTACGTGTGTGTTGCAGAGATACCCGATTTTATGCTCAGTCACACACTGCAGGCCAAAACGTAGTTAACCAAAGGAAATGTGACTACTGATGTGCGCTCCCGGGAAGCCAGTTTTAGCCTGGGCTGCAGGCAGTGATGGTGCAAAACGGACAAGTGCACCGCGACAGAGATGCATAGAGCCCTTATGTTCCCTGGTTTGTGTKGTCCCTGGAGGTAAGACCTGCTCAAATACTCACAGACAAGGTTGTTACTAGGATTTTGACAACGTATGCAGGCTGAGGAAAAGTGTTTGTAAGGAATATTAGTAACCTGCTGCAAAAGACCAGGCATTGGAATTTGATGAGGAARTACTTATGTAAATCCATCAGTGTGATGCTGAGGGGAACTCCAGTGCGTCTTGCTGTGAGGGATTTATACCTATGTGGCTTGTAGGGRAATAGTATGTGGTGCTTCTGGCCGCCTGCCAGAACTCTTGTAGTGCGGAGCCTGTTGAACGGCTCCTAACAGGCACGCGCTTTCCTGTAGTAGTACTAGTGATGGACTCTCTGCTCTCCGTGATCTCTGATAATTATTTCTGTGATCCTTGTGTGCACTTCAACACGAAGCAGATCCCAAGTGGTAAATGCTGATGAGCTATGTTAATGTGTTGCACTGGACACACTCTGAAAAAATCAGAGTGCTCTGTGCTTTTAATTGGTAAACAAAAACGCTTTTTTGTTTGTTGTACTAAATGTTTGTTGTGTGCTGAATGATATAAAAAAATCCTGATTTATGAGGTACAGTGTTAAAATTTTTGAGTTACTTCTTTTCTCGTGGGAGTTAGACATTGTCATTTGGAACGTTTCACACATCCCTTAAAGCACCGACGTTTTCCCCTGAGAAAGGAGCTCTCCAGAATGAGCATGGTGCTGTGTTGGAATGATTAAATTCTCATCTTTACAAACCCTGCTAGATGTGAACGTGGAAGGAATAATTCCTGCACTTCCCACCTGTTCTTTTAATTCCTGTTCATAGTGTCTGCTTTGGTTTGTTTGTTTAATGTTACCTTCAGAAATAATAYATGTCAATGGCAATTCTGTGTTGCTGTGTATAAAATACCAGTGCTTAATTATTTAACAGGTGAATCCAAATATATTTGAGGTTTTGTAAAATTTTATTCTATTTTTACTTTAAGCTATTGTGATGCATTTCAGTAGTGATTTGAACTGCTGTAATTAATACAGACACAAGAACCTCATAATGACTACATAACTTCATGCAGCGTTACTTTCTCTTTATTAAATATGAGAGTTCTCAAGGATTTTTTTTTTTTTTTGGGGGGGGGGGAGAAACTTAAGAGCATCTTCCCGTGAACTTCACTGGAGACATTCAGAGTTACACAGCCTGTCAGCGAGCACACTGCTCAGAGAAAGTAACGCTTTGATACTTGGTCAGGGAGAGCAGAAGCACACAGGGGAGGGGGAACTGCACTCTGTTATTATTTAAATCTGGGGAGAGGGTAAGAGTTCCTGGCAATGAGGAGGACCTTGCTGGATGAGGCATTGAACAAGGCATGAATCTTCCAAGGTCAGCACAATGAGATCGATTGCTGGGGTCTACTAGAGAGCTTCAGTCCCAGAGGAATATATGTACTTTCATCCTTTGGAGACACTGCATTAACCCACCTTGGTTATGCTTTGTTAGASGAAGTTAGTTGTGGCTCAATTTTTTTCTTATCAGCTAGTGGCAGTAGTTATTGAGAAAGTACATACATCAAACATAAACAATTGTTTCCGTACTTACTCGTTACCATGGCTAGTGACCAAACTTTAGAGTTCTTATGTCTTTCTAGAGGTCACAAAACTAACAGCAGTGGTGAATGTCTGAAGTGAATAGGCTTTTGCCTTTGTTTCACCCAAAAACACTGTTTAGTGGGGAAAACAGAGGGGTTTCTGCTTTTGCATTCATATTGCAGTTGTCTGCCACTTGCTTGTGTAAAACTTAACCTAAGTTTTTCACTTGGGAGATGTGTGGGAATACCAAGGAACTGGAATTGCTTATCTCAGACTTGGTTTGACCCACCCTTTCCTGAGATGCTTCAGTGTTTTCTATTTCAGTGGCCTTTTTCTTTTCCCCTCCCACAGATGTACCTCTGCAATTGTCTTCTGCTATAGGTCATATTATGCCACAGAACTCCTAGTYGCCATATCAGCATTAAATCAGAAAAATCAGAATGATTCTCCTGCCATTACCCAGCTTACACATCGGAGGTGAACTTCACTCTGTCCTATTTGTTGTATATTGTGACCTCTGATCTTAATCTTGGCCTGTCTTTGTCTGCGCAGATAGTAAGCTCTTTTAGGCAAGGATTATATCCTGTGTTTGTAGAAGGTAATGAGCTACTGATCCCAGTCTCCTGCTACTACCAACAACCATATAACTGTAATATACTCCTGCACAATTTCAGTAACAGGATTACTA
The DNA here is from genome assembly GCF_030028575.1 of Malurus melanocephalus. NCBI lineage: Eukaryota > Metazoa > Chordata > Aves > Passeriformes > Maluridae > Malurus > Malurus melanocephalus. The sequence goes on along the minus strand of NW_026623496.1, from coordinate 956,106 downwards.
AACTGCAGTTTATGCTGTCTTTAACTTTTGTATCATTAAGTCTGAGTGACCTTTCTTTGAATGTATCTAAAAAATGTATGTTCTGCCAATTTTTCTAAAAAWTTCCCAGTCTCTGCCTTTTATTTTCTCCTAGAACAGCTTGCATTTTCTATTCAAATAGAATTACTGCTTTTAAGGCAAAAACCACACTACTGGATTTTTGCCCATCTTACCAAAAAACTCATAAAAAGACAATAAAATGCTCTCTTGGTGAAATTTAAATACATACATAGGGCATGTGTATGACTAAAGTCCTACAAATAATTTTTAAATACTGTAGTACAGTGGTAGGTAAAACACAGAAGATTGTGTGCCATATATGCCACAGATTTAAATTTCAGATGTGAAAATTACCTTGAACTTTCAAATTATGAATTGCTGTTGCATAATTCATAATTCAGACTTCTGCAGAATGAAAAACTTTTGTTCAACCCCAAAATATGCCTAAGATTACCTACATGAACCAAATTCATCTGGAGTTCCAGAAAGGTTCCAAATGTCTCTCTCTGCTTCCCCACACTCCCCAAGAAAAACAAATTTCAATTCCTCCAGGTAGTYACTGCACATTAAGTCACTGTGTGGTTGGATGGTCAGTGAGAAAGAACATTGTGTTTCAGTGTTCCTGTTTCAATGCATTTTTTGTCAGKAGAGAAAGGAAGCATGGAGTGACAATGTCGGGATTCAATCATCAAAAACACCTTTCAGAGCCAAAATTGCATTTTCCATGATCTTATGTGGTGCACAGCTACATGCCATTGCCTTTGGGAAAGTTCCARTATCCACTGACTTCTGCTGCATTGGGTTTAAGTGAACAAGTGCAGACTTGCAGTTCAGCTGTCAGAAACAATTACCAAAGGGASTCCTCTCTTGGCCTGGATTTTGGAAGATCAGTGAGGAGATGCTGCATTTTCTTTGAGGAAAGTATGAAAACCGTGCTGGATCTCTCTACCCCACTGCATCATCCTAGTTCCAAATTTTATATATCCAATGGGCATTAAGTGCAACTTGACAGATTTGTTCAAATAAATTTAGAAATGGATTCTCAATTAATTATCTATCAGTTATCAATATCCTGAGATGAATTTTATTGAGCTTTCCCACTTTTAACTTCGAGTTTATTTAAGAGGGTGCTGCTTCCATTTTTTGTCATGACTTTGTCTATCAGAAATGTCTTCAGTGAAAAAAAATCAGTGTAATATTAATTGAGGCAAATTAAACTCCTCTTGATCTTATTTTCTATTTTCTTTTTACTTATCTGGCTAAAAATAATTTGCTTGCTGTCTTTATTTCTCAGATGGTCTCTCAGCTAGTCTCCATCTCTGTAGACAGCACACACTATGGCAGTGCTCWTCTCATACTCTGTTTCTGCCCACTTATTTCTGAGCGATGGCTTTTCCAATTACATCTGGAACAATTTTATTCTGCCCTGAACAGGTGTACAGCTGCTAGACTTTGGATTTAAAGAAAACCCCAGCTTGCTTCACAGGGGAGGCACTGTGCTTTTCAGTCTAMTTCACTTTCCTGCTGACTTCCCTTTTGTTTATTTTTTAAACACTGTGTTCTTAGRTCATCCCCTGACCTGCTTATATGCTTTGGATTATTCTTGTAATATTTTGGACAACATCAATCACTTCCTTAGTAAAAGCTAATTTCTGTTGTTTAGCATTTTCTTCCCACTAACAACTACCACCCAAACTAAAACAGCTGGTTTTCTGGCTATTTGCTGTTTAAAAATGCAGTTATGACCTCCAGAAAATTCTGGTTCCTATCTTTATGTGAGTCATTGATTCCTGACTGGCAGGAGGCTCACTGCTGTCTCATAGAATTGCATCTGTTCCAGTAGCATCTATCAACCTGGCAGCATTTCCAGGATCTCTTATGTTTCAGAAATGGAATCTGTGGATTAAAGTGGACTTCTAGCACTACAGCAGTAAACTATGCTTGAAAATGTTTTTCCTGGATTTTTTTTTCCTTGATCAGTTCTGTATAAGTGTTGCTTACCAGGCAAGCCTGCCTCTTTGTTAATATACAATGGCTCCCCAGCACTTGACCCTGTTTCTGTTGYTCCTGAGATTCTGTTCAGTTCTTGTGCTATAGCTATTTTAGTTATTCCACTGTATTTCTTATATCTGTGTAACATTTGATTTGTAAGTGTCTTCTAGCTGCAGGAGTCCTTTGATTTTATTACTCTGTTTATTGTCCTCTCAAATATCTCTTTTTGAAACGTTTTAGATCAGAAACAGTCCTTTCATTGCCTGACCATCTATTTCTTGCTCTCAGTATCTTTGTTATTATTTGTGTTTATCCTTGTTTATCTGGTGTTTCTTTATCTGTTCTGGTGCTATAGTGAGAGTTTATAGAAGTCTAAAATTGTATTTTCAGGTGCAACCGTGCTTTCACATGAGTAGCTTCTTCTCCTGGCTTCTATATGTGACAAGAGCCTGGTGTAYTGGGAATCACAGAGTGTTTAAAGTTGGAAGGAAGCACTGGTGGGGTCATCTGGAATCTGAAATTTGTGCCAGCATGAAGTGCAGTCAGAGAATTGCTTATCCCTTTTTGGTCAGGTTTATCTTCAGCCATTGCTGCACATTGTCTACATTGTCTGCACCTAGCAGATGTCTCTTTATTTTTCTGGAACCACACTGCTGAGCAGCAGGTCTGTTTTCCTTTAATGTGTTTTGCAAACTCTAAGAACTAAAAGATAAGTTGCAATCTGGTTTTGCCAATGGTATTCTAGTTTTAACAATATAAGGAAAATATACAACCTTTTTAATTTGAAGGACTCCTGAGCACAGTGAGAAAAAGAGGATTAGATGGGGGACCCAGAAAAGTTAACCCAAAATTGATGTAGTGTTTTTCTTATCTCTTCCCTATAATAGAAATCTTACTTTCTCTCATTTGGAGAGAGAAATAAAATAATCCAGAGAATTGTAAACTGCAATTTAATAAAACCTGATGGCTTTCATATGAGAGAAGAAGTTAATGTTTCCTCTTTTCATCTAAATCCAGAGTACTGGGATATTAATATAAGAAAATGTTGTCTGTGTAACTTTGTCCATTAAATCCAGATAAGCAGCAAGTGTATTGAAGGATTTTCCTAATTTAAATGCAAAACCATTCTGTTTCACTCTTATGTGTTAGATCCATGTATATTCAGACAAAAAAAATATAATATTGAATAAACACTTGTTGAATACTAAAACAGGGAATAGCTCATATTCATGTTTAGCTTCAGGTTTATTTCAGGTTTAAGACTTACGAGATTTAAGCCATGCGCTTTTTTAAAAATCTGTATTTTAGAAATGTAGACACATCTGAAGACACATCTTTGTGTCTAACACTTAAAAAGTAATTTCATTTATTAGAAATTATTTTGTGTAGCAGTTATGCAAAATATTTAAGTAAGATTTTAATGCTTACAAGTCTGAAAATTGTAATCTTTAAGCAGGAAAAAAATATTTTATTGACGGCTTTAAGTATTTGTAGAAGTTATGAAAAATTCCTGTTCTGCATTACATTGAATACCTGACTATCCACATAGGACTTTTTATTCCGTGGAACTTTAGGTGTTGGCTGAAGACAGATGAAAAGGATATCTGAAACTTTGTTTCCTCTGTTTTGCTGATGTTTTGCTGTGCTCTGAGCTGTGGTTTTCTGCCTGTGGATGTGACTGGGTGCATGAGAATCTTTCCTTCCTACCTGTAGTGTCATCTTTAAATGAGCTAATTCCCACTGGTTGCAAAGGAGCTTTTGAATGAGGAGCCGTATTTAGAAATGCACATTCTTCTTATGCAGCATATAATTGAATATCAGCTAGATAAATTATTAATTGCAAGTCTGCCATTTATCGCTGCAGTGACTCAGCCTGCTCTATGAGTGTATTGAACATACATCTTCATAACGCTTTCCCAGACACTTTTAACTTGGCCTTGGATCAGCATGTTCCACAGCTCCTCTAAATCTGCTCATGTACAGCTGATTTACGCCAGCTCTGTCACAGTGTGAGTAAACTGGTGTTCTGATATTGTTACTGCTGTTAGCCAAAAACCCAATCAGATGAAGCATTTTTAATACCCCTTATCCCTGCCTATAAATTAGTCTAGCAGCTTGCTGCTAAAAGTGGCTGTACCCAACTTACAGCACTGCTAGAAATATTAGCAGTGCCACTGCTGCAGAAACAAAGCTACATTTAACCCACTCTGTTACAAATATTTCTGGTTAGGGTGAGGTTAGGCAAGCTGATGTTTCATTTAAATATTGTAGAGGAAGCGAAGTTCACCAAGCTGTCATATGTGAGCACAAGCAACAGAAGACCTCCTCCTGCTCCCCATCCAGCCAGTCAGGTGCTATTTGGTGTGCTGCTGCTGCTGATGCTCTCTGCAGGGATTTAGCAACACCGGGGAACCATCAGCTCCAGCCAGTGTTGTGGCTGAGAGGTGTGATGGTGGCACCTTCTCATGCCCAACTGATACAAGCRTGAAGGTCCTTCTTGCCAGGGTGCCTTCCCATACTTGGGAAATTGTGATGGATATGCAGAGCCTCTGTGCACTCCAAGAAACATGTGGGGCAAAGCCTAGAATGTGGGAAGGGCTGGGGATGGGGGAGGAGGCCCTTGAAGGAGAGAGCAGATGTTTGTGATGAGAGTGGGGATATGAGCATCCAGGTGTCATGTAAACTGCAGACATAGGTAAAAATAGCAGCAGTGTGACTGGAGTAGGTATTAGAACCACTTTGGCCACGGCATGCAGGAGCACAGCCCAAAGACACAGCCCAAAGACACAGCCCAAAGACACTGGGATTTTGCAATCTGTTCTGCACTGTGGCCCATCAAAAGAGTGCTTCCCCCAGCTCCTCTAAGTTAAAGSCAGCTGGGGCTGCTGCCCTGAGCAGCATTTAGGTGTCTAAAATACAAGGCAAACATGCAATAAAAACAGCAGTAAGAGGGAAAGCAGGATGTACCTTTGGTCAGTCAAGGCTTGAAGGGTTAGAAAAGGAACTGTTGAAATGTAATTTCCTCTGGCTGCCCTTACATGTTGACACAGCTCCTTTGGGACAGTTCATTGTGCCTGAAGCTGTGCAGCTAAAGGCTTGTCTGTCTGATAGTGGAGAACTCTATTCCCTGACAGAACCTGGGGCCAAGGAAAGAGGAAAGTGCACAGCACACAGACCCACTCACATTTGTGATATTGATCAGCTGCATACCRTCTTGAATTTGGGATGGACCCAATGTGTATGGTATGAATCCAATCACTGTTGGTGTCTATACACTTGCTTATTGTACTTGTTCTTCAGAAGATAAAATGTAATTGAGAGCATTATCTAAAGAATCTAATTAGATCTTTTTTTTCTCATAGACTGTATTATAGATATGAAAGTGTTATGTTCATGTAGCAGTTCTAGTTCGTAGCCTTTGATGTAAAATGATGTAAAATATAGCATCATTATGCCCTAAAAAAGAATAAAAATCCAACCTTATTCAATAATGAAGTATGTGAATTTCAATATTTCAGAGTAGACCACATTGTCCAGTGGAGTTAGGAATTATCCTGACCGATGGGTTTCTGTTACATACTCCTTCCTACCATAGTGAAATAGAATGAGAGTTGTACAGTTTTTGGATTTTTACAAGTGGTTTTGTTTTTCTTTTACACTTAATATTCTCAATGCTAAGAAATATTACAGAGTGACTTTTAGTAACATTATTATTATTTCTAAAACAACATCCATGAGCATCCTCAGGAAAGCATCGATGTCTGGTGCATTGCCAGTTGTGTTTAATGATTTGTTTTTGCAGCTTCATTCTGCCTGATGATTGCCAAGCAAGCTTTCAGCATTAATTATGTCTCTGACTGGGCTGTACACCATGGGCAAAACATAAACCCTTTACCTGTTAAGATAGCTATTAAGACTCAGACTTCTTAGTTTTGCAGAACTGATAAAAGTTTCCTCTAAACGTTGGTACTTTCTTTCTCAGGTGCTGAGGTTGCTGAGGTTGGTGTCCAGGCCCTATGGGGGCCAGCGTTGGACTGGAGGTGTCTGAGTGCCCCAGGGATGCTCTGCCACAGCTGAGGGTTGAACGCTAAAAGGAAGCCATCCAAGATCCTCATCTCACTTAGCTCCACTGGAGGGAGAATTCTGTTAGGGGAGGTGGACTCACTGCAAAGAGATCATGGCTTCATCCCGACTAGTGACAAGATCAAGAGACATTGCCAATGTCATGCAGCGGCTTCAAGGTAAGTGACTSACTTGTGCTGGTGCTCTCTGCCATTCCCTTTAAATGGAGGTTCCTATTCTTTGCTATACTGGACAGTCAGAACAATATTTCTGAGGTTTAGTAACTTTTCTAAACTTATCTACTGGAAAGTATTTCTCGTATATCTAAAGGGCTGTGATTATATGAGTCCCTTGGCATTGCATTAACAGWGGTGTTTAAAAGCAGTTGACATGAGCTTGTCTCCATTGGAGACTTCACTGAAGTGAAGATCATGAGATTTTGGTTGTTTCTCCCATGTTACCTGAWGAGTGCATCAGTTTCCCCATAGAAAAGAGAATAGAAATGATATCCATCCTTTTCTCAAYTACCAAGTCAACTGGTAGATCTTTTACATTGCTAAACAAGTATTTATTAATTTAGCAATGAGTACTTTATTATATGGTTAAGCACTGAAGAATTCATAACTCAATGAGTTTATTATTAGTCCTCAAGTTGATGACCTTTTAAATCACAGGATGTTTGCAGTATTCACTGAGTATTCCTTATGGTTTTATGTTCTTATAATATAGCATTGCTAAATAAATTTATTGTCTTTTTTTAGAGGTTATAACCTAACTGCTAAAAGCTTGCATTTGGAATGATTTTTGTTCAAATTATGATATTGACTAGAAACAAATTATCAGTGCTACTGTAGGTTTCAGTCCCATTAACTTTTGAACTTGACCATAAATCCCTGGCCTTTTACTTTCCTCTGCAGCCCAGTTTCCACTGACTTAAACAAAAGCTTAAATGCACAGAACCSTTGATACCCCTTTCTGCATCCTCTGGAATCTGGAAGCCTAATCTGCTTGTAGCTTTTCCTTCCATTTATTGTTTTTCAGTTCGGGATATCTGAACTCAGCTTCCCAGCCACCAGCTACAACTAGCATTAATAATTTCCATGTAGTCTCAGTAGATAAATGGAAGAGTAAATAAAGATGCAGGATCTGTCCTATTTAGACCTGCTRCAGCACTCCATCAATTCTAAAATGGTTCTACTTGATTTTCCTCAGCCTTTTGTACATTTACTATATGKTCCCATGCTATTTTTATGTCTGTTAATTCTGTGGCCACAATCTCAGACAATGGCTGTTCAAAGTGCCCACAAACATAGAGTATGGAAACATTTCATGCTCAGAGGATTTTTGGTTTAAACATTAGATTTAGACACTCCAGGCAGATTTAATGAGACTATGCAAGGGCACAGTGAGGCAGCCTTGCATACAGAACAGGCAGGGGTCTTTGGACACTGTGTGTGTGTACCACAGGATACTATGTATATGGAAGAACTCATGTCCTTAGTAGGCATTCCAGGAAAAAAAAAAAGGAGATTTGAAACAAGAAATGAAATAATTATGGAACTGTGAGACCTTCTGAGGAATATGAGGAAATGCAGGAGAGAAATGGCAGAGGTACTCAAAGGTTATGGAGACATATTGCAAAGAAAGCATCAGGGAGCTGAGCTGTGTTCAGGGAGGAGTATCCAGGCTGGTACTTGGAAGCAATATATAAAGAGGATGCTACAGGAGGTATTTACTGATGTGGGGACTAGTGATTATCAGAYTGTTATGTGCTAACTTTCTAAATGTCTGTAAAGTTTTGATGACAAAATGASTCATCTTTTCATTTGTGCTTTGGGATTTTTTACACTTTTTCTTCCTTCTTATATATTTGGCTTTGCTGAAATCTGATACATAGTTCAGTCTGCTATAATGTTTTTTGTATTATTTTATTTTTGGAAATTAATCAAAAATAATTACAGGGATTCTGAAGTTATTTTATAAGACGTGGACATAAGACATATAATAAGTGGAAATCTGGCATTGCATGTTAATTTGAAGTCATACCTGTAACTGGATTCCTTGCTTCTCAGATGAAATCAGCTCAGCTTGGTATTGATGGGATCTGAGTTTTGCTGCAGATGCACTATTTCAATAAATCACCTGTGCCAAAGCTAGAGTGCTTGGAGCCTAAATCTTTTTTTAGTCTRTAGTTCTGCATTATGGATGAGCAGGCAATCTGCACTGCGACTACCTAAGCCCTTGTGTATTAAGGTTGCTCTACCTTTCAGTAATTATAGTCAGCTGAAATAGGAGTAGATGGGCATAGGAAACAGAGATATTTCTTGGTGTGTTTGCATGGCAGCCCAGAATCAGTGCAGAGCCAGRTGTACAGTTCAAGGTGAGAGTGCAGTTGACAGCATTCCAGGTGTAACAGGAATGGAATGGTTTGGGGGTTCCTCAGCCAGTGCTGAGCAGCAGTTGTGCTTTACAACTCCTGTTTTTGTACCAGGCTGTAAGCTGAAGCAGGAGAGTTCTTCTTGTGTGATACTCTTTAGACGGTGCTGCAAGATGTCAGAGCTGGAAATTCATCAGCATTGAGAGAGAGGTAAAGCAAGCTGTGTTCCCTCCTCCACATTGTTCTCATTTTTGCCTCACGGGTTTCTAGTGAGTGTTTGTGGTGGGAGAGTGTAGGAAATTCCAGAAAAATACCACTTTTCACTGGGATTCTCAACACCAGTTTTGAAATATCTACTCTGGGTACTTCTACTAAATGCAATTATATATGCTCTCCAAACATCTGCCAGAGAGCAACAAAGTTRATTCTGTGTTGGTTGCTTTTTTGTTTGTTTGTTTGGGTTTTTAAATAAAAATACCTTTGGTAATTGTGACCCTTTCAATACACTCTGTACACATACAGACTTTTTTTAATAACATTGCATATTGCTGGCTCAGAAATCCACTYGGGACAAACAGCCATAAAGATGTGCAGTGTGCTGGGCTCTGGGTTTGTATGCAGGTGTACAGAGAGCCTGTCTCATCCCATGGGGCACAGGCAAAGGTGTGTTTCAGTATGGCTCTTTCTGCTCAGAAGAGTGAAGGATCTACTCCTTTAGGCCAGGAAGGGCACAGGAGAGAAGTGAGCACTGAGGACAAGATTTACCATCTCCAACTTAATCATCCCTGTAATAAAAGCTGAGACATAGGGCTATTCATTATAGCTCAGTCTGCACTCAAGGGAGAAAGACACGCCTCTCCAGAAGGAGTGTGATTCCTTGTCACTTGAATTTTAATTAATAAGGGTATGTCTTTTAAGAAAAAAAAATCCTTATTTCTGTATTTTAATTCTGGGAATTTTATAACATATGTAATAGGCAAAGGTTGCAGAAAAGAGTGGCCTCACCACTTTAAATGGAGAGGAGGGAGTTGGCTCTGAGGAAAGTTTAATCATAATTGGGAAGATGGGTATAAATCCTCAGAAGTCATAGGTGCCCTCTATCTCACCCCTGTTCTAGACACATGCCCTTAGCTGCAGGTAGCACCTTTCCACTGTTTCTGCTTGCTGCTTACCCCTCCCTCCGTGCTTGCACAGAGGGTGTTTGCCCTGCTTGGTGCTCATGGGCTGCCAGGTCTGTCCTGCCTGGGTCAGGCAAGTTGGGCTTTCAGGGACTGGAAAGGTGTCGTGATTGCCACCGGAGCTAAAGCAACCTGAGGCAGATGTTTCTGCAAGGTGTAATTAATTTCATTAGGGTGCCTCTGTCTCCTCATTGCAGCAGAGAGAGACAAGAGAATATAAGACAGCACCTGATTTTTTCATTGCTGAATTTAAGGATGAGGAACCCAAGTTCATGCTACTACAGTATGAACAGATGACATCCTTCCACAAAATTGCCTTTGCACAATWTATTCCTTGCTAGTTCTAGGTTTTGTACAGTGCCTTATACTTCCTAGTTTTTCTTATTSTAAAAGCATTCATAAAACCTGAGCAGAACTGGTGTACACCATCGAGTTAAATTCCTGGGATTTTCTTTTGGATTACTTTGGTAATTAAAGCCATTTGGCAGAAAAGCACTGCTCCTTAGCCTACAGGAAGTGCAAATTTCAACGGCATTATAACTGTACGCTGAAGACTCTTAAAACATTTTTGATWGCTACAAATATCAAAGCACGGAGTGTTGGAAGGCAAGTTTGTAAATCTCTTATGAATTTGCAGTCTCTGCCATCATGAAATTCAATCTTTTCAATTAGTATGCACTGTTACAGGCAAACTGCAGTCATTCTCATRCTGTTCTGAAGAAAAAAAAAACTGGAAAAAAAGAAATGTCCAGTTTGTCCCATTCCTCAAGACCTTGTGATTTCTGTATGCTGACTTGCTCTTACTGGCTTGTRAGATGATGTTGAATAGTCACTGTAGCTGATGGTAGTACATTATTACTGCAGGCTTTTCTCACTCCCACTTTTCTGTCCCTCCATGTTTTTTCCTTTCATTTTCTCATTTAGWAGTCTGTGCTGAATGAACAGTTTTCTGAGTGTAATTGTATTTGTTACTGGGTGCTCCTTTTAGTCAAACAGGACACTTTTTTCCTTTTCTGTAGTGGATCACCAAAAATTCAGTCTGCCCTACAATCTAAACATATATGCCACATAAATTAGGTTGCTGTGGTAAAACTGGCATTTTGAGACTGTTACCTATTTTAAACCCTTGCAATAAAACCACTTCTAGAGTGCACAAAGTGCAACAATTTAAACAATATAAGGTTACAAGACAATAACTGTTGTTTTGAAAAGAACCTCTACAAATTATATGGAAGCATAAAAAATACTTTTTGATCTTCCATTTGTTCTGGATTGCAYCATTATTTTTATTAGATTTGTAAACTCACTTTGGATTGTGGGTATTTTTGGGTTTTGTAAACTCACTGTAGAGACACTTCACGATGTAGGAAAAGCTAAGGTGGGAAAGCAATCAACATGATCATGCATGAAGACCTGCTGTGCTGGAGACATTGTCCAAGTGACACTTACACTCTCCTGTAAAGCTTCAATACAGGCAAGTCAGATTAGCTTCAAACCAGGCCTTATTTTATGTAAAATTACCTACAACTGGCTATCATCTGTAGTTTTATGCCTTCCTTACATTAGCACTATTTACAGAATGTCACGGGTTGGTTTTTCTTCTGGATTGTCCTTCCTTCCTTTCTTTCCCCCGTCCTCTCCCCCTGAAGTTTTGGCTCTTCTTTTCCTTCCTTTTACATCCTAACATTTATTTTCCTTACCAATAGCCATTAACTAAACAGTATTTTTTTTTTCTGTTTATCTCCTAGGCACTTCGTTAATGTGTACCTTTGTTGGTGTTTTCCTTTGTTTTCCTAAGTGAACAGTGCCAAGAGCCACAGTTTAATATTAAGCTAAGGTKATTTACCAGATACCTGCTACTGAAAATATCTTGTTTCTCTGCATGTACGTTCCAAACTTTGTTTTCACCAGTACTCTTCCTCTTCTTACCTTAGATCTGAGCCAGCTGAGAATTGGTTTGTAGGGACTAAGTGAGGGAGAGTCTTTTTCTTGGGAAAAAGGCAGTGTCTCCCCTTTCAGTGYCATTTACCATTGTATTGTCAGCAAAACCAAAGTGCAAAATCTCATTTATAAAGGTCAGCAAAATTGAAAAGGTGTGCTTGATCAGAAAGGGCATGATGCACATCTTCTCACAATTGAGTTTTATCCTCATATTACAGACACTGCTCTGGTCAAGGTTTCCTTCTGTCCAGTTTGTTTGAGTATACTGATTCCTGTAGTCCTGCTGATGCCTTTCCTTCACTTTTCATCATTTAAAATGTCCCAGTTTGATTCCTGCATCTTTCTTGAATTACTGAAGATGCCAATGTAAGTTATTAGTCTATCAGCTGAGAAAATCTTGTATCTAAGGCAATTCATTACTCACTGGCAGTGTGTTAAGGGAAATTAAATACTTTTAACTCTGTTGACCAGTGTAGACTGGATAATCTAAAGGTTAAATAAATCTAAATGATGAATTGAGWATAGCCCACATGTTACTTAACAAGATGAAGTCAAGCAGCATTTCGATTTTTTTTTTTCCATTATTTTTCAAGTGTGAGAAAATTTAAGTTAATACTGTTTCAGAAAATGCTGAAATACAAGGTTTATGTGTGAAGGTTAGGACAGCTGGGAAAAAAATGCCATCATAGCTGAAAAGAAGCTCATTAAAGGGTAAAAACACAGATTAAAGAGATCAAGTGTTTTCATTTACTGCAGCAAAAATTTGTGAAAAAATAGTCTGTAACTGGAGATATTTAAGTTAAATATTAGTTAATATTTGATAAGGAATGTTACTAAGTTACTACAGTTACTAAATGCTGTAAAATCACCATTTTTAGAAGTAGTTAGTTTTGATTTATGCTTAGGCAAACAAGTCCAATGCTAATCCAGTGTWGGTTCTTTCTGACCCAAGTATGTGATGGTAATAATCTGATGTATTATTGATAAAGAGAAGTTCTAAACTACCTGTAGATATTGCAAAAACATGTGAGGAAGGATATTATCAAAACAGTTCACCAACAGCACAAATAACTAAAGCATGAACTGAATTTAGGTATCATGTTGTATTASAATGTTTTGTCATATAGTTAGACTGTTTTGACATATGGTGCAGTAAGTATCTCAGTGGAAAAAAACATACGTTGCCTTTTTTTTTTAACTGCAGTTAGCTTTCACTTTGTATTCTTTTCAATGAGAACACAGTCTTGGGGCAGTATGTCAAATGCAGAATGTATTTTAGTGAGGCATGGTCCTATGTTTTTATTTTTATATGATTTTTCATCAGTAACAAATTCTAAGTTAGTGATTTAAAATAAGTCTTTAGAAAAATTTCTGAAGTTAATATTGCCACCTCATTGCTTACACTTTTTCTACTGCTTTTGACCATGAAATTAGCAATGTAAATCAACATATCCCTACTTATTTTCTTGCTTTCATGTTGGTAATCACAGTATAGTTTCCACAGGTTGGTAAACTAATCTATGCTTCTCTTTCCACTTGGTTGGTCAACCAGAATACAAAGCACTAAAAATCACACAGATTATATAAATYGCAAGTATATATTTGCATTTGAGTTGCTTTATGAGGAAAAAAAAAAACAACATATTTTTTCCAATTTTTATCTGGGATAAAGTATATATTTAGGGCAGAAAATGGCTGATATGATAGTGTCTGACACTGAGACTGGTTTTGTTTGGATGTGAAGAAACACAGTTCAAAAACTGAAATTCTTCTCATATGCTACTATTAAAACACTGACAAGATTCATTATACAAAATGTAGGAGGCAAAATGCAAGTGGAAAACCTTCCTTGGACATTTTTATAGACAGTGGTTAAAAATGCTGCGTCTTAAATATAGTGGGTATCCAGAACATGTCAGGCAAGTTGTGTTTTACATGAACCCATCCTCAGCAGCTCCATGCTGCTCACTATGGTTTGACAAGTCTGTATGTAGGCATCCACACTGCAGCTGTTTAATTCTGGTTGTGATAAAGTGTTATCTGAGGCTCAGAAACCGTTTTCAGTTAAGATTTTGTCTTAAAATAACATCTGCCATATTTGCTACTGGTGTGAAAAGAGAGATATTTCAAGAAGTTTAAAGAGGGACAATTATGTGTCAATTTTGATGATTTAGTGAAGATAAAGATTTTGAGAAGGAAAATACTGCAGTGATTATTTTTGAGAGGGCCCGCTCTATTCTGACAGACTGCTAGACAGTTATTTTAGTGATRGCTTTGGGTTGGGGGTATCAGGGAGCAGAATATCTTTAAAATAGTTTTGCTGACTTCATTTTTTATGCAGGTTAGATAATCTGTCAATTGTGTGTTTTGTGATTTCCTATCACTATTCTGTATATTGCAGGCCATAAAAATTAAACTTCATCTCCTCAGAGCTGTGCTGTARTACCTTCCTAGAATATATTTTAGTGTGTTATTRAAWTTRAACATAGCTCATTGTCATMATTATAAATAACACTCCCTTTTKGAATGCCAYATCTGTTGTTYTTGATAGTAGAAGAACTGAAAAATRCAGGAGGACATGCCTCTTGTCCCCTGTTACTAATTAATAGGGATTAAAATAGTTTTGTAGAAGAACTAATGCTGAGGATGCTTTTATACTGATGTAGAGACTTCTGTAGCATAAAGGCAAAACATTTAAATGAGAAAATTCTCATTTTTTTTACAGTTTTGCTGTAATCATGTTTTACCCATTTGTAGAACTCAGAAGCTTCACCATCTTTATTTATCAGGATGCTAATATACTTCAGAGAATATGCTTGTAGGCAGAAAAAACACACAGATGAAAAATAACACCTAACAATTATTARCAATTTATTCCACAGACTTTTTTATAGAATGCCATTTTTGTTTTGCATTTAGACTTCATTTGCTTAAAAATATCCTTGTTTCTGTCACAAAGCTTCTCCTTGTGAGTCATATCACTGAGTTCTAATTTTAGAGTCGCACTGAGGTTTTTTGGTTGGCGGTTGTATGTATCCAAGTGAATTGTCTATTACTGGGTGCAAGAAAACAGGCTACTTGTTCTGTCTTTCATCCAAGATGAGAAAGACCTTTATGAGGGAAGTGTCAATGACTTATTAAGAATCCAATAGTCTATTTATAAAGAAAGAAAGCAAGAGAGAAAGAGAGAAAAAGAGAGAAAGACAACCCACCAAAACCCCCCTCTCTTGCTCTTTGGAATTTATGTCTCCATGGTAAACTAAAAGAGATGTTTGAAATTTATTATTACCTTTTACAAGAAGGTATAACTGACTGCTTAATAGCACAGCTATTTTTTCAGTTCTAATTCTGATTGCCAGTATTTGGGGGTGTAAGTTTCATTATTCTCATTTCTTAAATTGGGGCTGCTCTCTGTATGATGTTCTTTGCATAAGGGGTGTAAAGAAACTGGGGCCGACATTAAAAACTAGCCTCCATCCTGTACATTGAAAGAGGTTCTGGTKGTTTGAGGTTCTCAGTGATTGTTTTAATTCAGTATCAGAACAGTTAGGGAGCTAGCAGAAAAGCAGCCTGATGTTTCAGGATAAGCAGCCTTCAGGTATGCATGTAGGGAGGAGTAACGCTGAGTTACCACACACTGAGGACACTTCTTGGACTCCAGCTCAGCCCCAGCACAGCTTGCCTGGGGCCCAAGAGTTCATATCTTAAGCTGCTCTCCCCTCTCTTGCTGGTTTATCTGCCTTTCATGCTTTCCCTGCTGAGGAGTCATCACTGTTAACAGAGAGCATTGTGACATACTCTTTGGAGCTTCATTACATGGAGCATAAACACTAACATATTAAGAGATGTCATCTGTGAAGATTCTTTTACTGTAATTTCACTAGATTTTATGTAATTACTTTTCAGTATTCGTTACATAGCCTTTTATACTTTTAAGAGGATTATGGCCTCGCTGATGTACATTGGTTTWAGTGACTATGGAGAATGTATGTAATCTCTTTGTAACACTGTTAGGCGTGCGACACAGCCCTGCAAAACCTGTAAATCTCCAAGCTAAAGACCCTTGTATTCACCCAGACAAGAGATACATCTAGAACATTTAATAGCATCTTGTATCCACATAGCCATTGCTGCAGAAGGAGAGCTGTGATTTAGTTTATCCAAATCACTGAGCTTCTTTAGCTGTGCCAGTRTAATTCTGTGAAAATTCATCATCCCCTTACAGAGATGCCAAAGGCTTGTACAAATGGAATAGATGGTTCCCAAGCTTTGTGCACCTCACTCTCAAGGCCAGCTCATGTATCTTGTCGTGACTGCATAGCCTGTCCTGCCTCCCYCAGCTTTCCTGGGAGTCACCATYGATGTACCKGGACAGGCACAGCTTCCTCACTGTACAGTGTGGACTTCCTGTAAGTCTTTACTTAAGGTGCTATTGCGAGAAAGCCCCAGACCTTGTCAATGCAGCAGCTGTTCTGTAAAGACTTTATCTTAAGCTCATTAAAACAGGGGAAAAAATCTTCTTTCCATAAGGTGAATGGAATGAACTACAACAGCACTTGTRCATGAAGAGTATTACTGTTAGCTTTCCGGTCTTGGAGGGGGRAGAAAACTTTGCATGCAAGAGCACCATATTCAAAATGATTTGAGGCCAAACTAGTGTAGCAAAGTAGAATATCTACTTGCTTACAGTGACTTAGATATTAAAAAAAAAAAGGATCAAAAAATCCTACTTAGGAATGGAGYTTGTAGTCCTCAGATTTGTATTTTATAAGAAATTATGGTTATTTGTAGTAAACTTACTTTTGGACTGTGCTTTCATTCTCCCAAGGAAATTTAAGTAAATTATTATGACAGCTGAGMCTATGTAAAGACCTATCTCTTTATTCTGTTTGTTTTGGCCAGGGTTTCTATTTTATTGTCTCATTTGCCAAGACATCCCTAGGCTTTTTTAAGTCCATGTAGTGTAGCTATTCCCAGTTCTGTGTCTGCAAGCTCATGCTGGCTTATACAAGACAAATAATACAGACAAATTTTCTCTTTTAGTTGACTTCTGAAAAAAAAAAACAAAAAAAAAACCCAAAAACAAACAAACATTAGTTGACTTCTGAAAAAAAAAAACAAAAAAAAAACCCAAAAACAAACAAACAAAAAAAAAACCAAAAAAAGCCTTTTTAGATCCATTGGATAATCCAGAAACATCAAATGGCAGGACAGTTATGAGCCAGTTGTACCAGCCCAGTCATTCCCTGCTGGGAGGTGAGTGCTGTTTTGCAGCCTGGACATTCTTATTCCATTCACTCACAGGTGAACCTGATGTGCCTTGTTACAATGAGGACAAGAAGTACCTTTTAATGGAGGTCACAAAGCTTGAGCTCCCATCCAAATAAGGAGATAAATGCTGGTAATGGACTCCACTCAAATTTGTAGCCCAGCTGGCATTTTCCYCCCATTGCAGTATATTGTCACAGAAGCTCAGACTGTGGTGGTGAGGCAATTCTTAAATCAACCAAAAGTCAAGTTTGTGTATGGGAGAAACAGAGTGGAACTGTTCAATGATCAATCACAAACCAGTGAAAACAGAAAATGCCATCAAGCCACTTTGGTATCAGAGGTCTCCAGGCATAAAGTTTTGTTAGCAGATGTGACTTGAAGTAATAAAACACTTCGGTTTGAGACTCATTGGACAGGACATAAGTCTAATTAACCTGGATTTCTGGCTGCTTTGCATTACTGAAGTTGTGCATTGCAGGAAGAATAAGATTTGAAAAGGCATTTGGGCACCTGGAGATAGCGATAAAAAGGCATGATGTGCATTTTTTAAATGCCTTCATGGATGCTTTATTCAGCTTCAAAGACTTGAGTACTTTATAATCCAATCTATGAACAAACAAATAAAGTGGGTTTAAAATCTTCAATGAGATTGCATCAAGATTCTAGTTAACATTAAGAAATTATGAATGTATTATTTACAAATGTATTTAGTACCCTAAACRTAGTTAGTATTTCTAAACCTAAATTCATATTTATCTGCAGTTGTGAGCTAAAGTCAGTGGGCTATCCTGGAACTACTAATTTTGTTTTTTAGTGTCATGCCCATTAAATAAAWGTGAAGCCATGTGACYACTTTGTTTATGTTTCTAAAATACRTTTTCATCCTATCAAAAAMCTATAGCTATATTGAATTTGTATTGATTGCTACTTTTTCATTCAAATTGTATCTTTMTTGAATAAAAAGTCTTAAATCTTGCTGTGAATACTTTGCTTTCTACTTCCCAAAGAGACTTGACATAATTTAGATTTTTTTCCTGTCTGACTGACTCTCTCAGGAGCAGAAAATCTGCTGCTTCTGCATTGCAATGTATCGTGGAAAGGAGTTTAGTTGTATAATCTGCTTTCTTGGTCTTGCTTTCTAGAATGGCCTTTTGTTTGGTCACTTTGGTGAGCTTCTGCATAGCCTTGTTGCATAATTCTTCTTCTTTCATAATCCTGAGGCTGCCTTTCCATTTGTGTGGTTGGTAAGAGAGCTGGRGGTGTGATCAGCTGCCAGAAGTGATTTGAATAAATGAAAGGAATCATGAACAGTTAATTGTTGTGTTTACATCTGGTTTCTAAGAGACTAATAGTTCAGGCTTACTGTTTCTGTGTATTTGTATTTGAGATCTTGGGCACATTTAAATCCTGTGTTCCCTGGGGACACTTGTGTCTGCGCAAAAAAAAAAAATAAATACGCTTTGTATTTATGAATAAGAAGCCATCAGTTCTGAATAGGAAGTTATATCCATTTATGAATGAGATTAAATAATGATATGCCATCATGCTAATTGTTAACTAGCCAAGGTGTTTTTCTGTTGGRGTTTTTGGGGTTGGTTGTTWGGTTTGGTTTGTTCTTTGRTGGCWTCAGAAACAGGTATGGAAATGTCTAGTGAAGTAGCACATTTTGACCTGTGAGGGAGGTAAAGATAGCGCCACTCTCTGGGTTGGGAGTGAAACAGAGAAGGGTCTCATTGTCACAAACTGCTCTGGAAGTGTGGGATGCAATGTGGCCTTACTGCAGTCAGGAAGAATAAATCAGTTGCCAGAACTACTGACCTGATTTAAGTACCAGCATGGTTCTACAAATCAGGTGCACATCTATCTACCAAAAGAAATCAGCTCCACATGTACCTACTGGTAGYTACAAGAAGTTATTTCTGTTTATTATTAATAGCTGGTTGTTCCTGTTGAAGGGCTGAAATAGTGGGAGCTGTGTTATCAGGAGTAAGAAGTACCTAAACATTTGGCTTAACMACTATGACTTACATATTCAGAAACATTTTTGAAAAGACACACTGTAAGTTTCACCAGTATATTTTCTTAATGTTTTCTACACTGTTTTCTACATTAGTATGTTAGTGACCAAACCTGAAAATTTCACAGGCTGCRCTACTTTAAAAAAAAATACTCTTGCCATAGTTAAAATGCCAAACCTCAGAAATGCAAAGGTGCAGCTATTTCAGACAACAGGCATGGTAATAGAATGAGTGTTCTCCAGCTGAAATGCTAATTGCCTGCAGATATGTATTTTGAATAAGGCCAAACCTGGAATCGATATTCAGTGACATCTTTAATTAATATAGCATTAGTGACAGTGGTAAAGTGATCAGATTATTCTCACAAGCTTATGACTAAGTTTAAAAGTATCAAGCTGCATTACAGTAATGTCACAGGAAATGCAAAAAAAGAAAAAGATATAAACAGACTTACATGAAAATGTGCACTGAATTTTCTTTGTAGGAAAGGAAAATACTGGAGTTGATTGATCAAAATTCTCAACATTCGGCTGCTTGTTGTTGTTTACTTCTTTGTAAAGCACAGAAATCACAGCTGAGTGGAAGATTAAACAACCTTAAAGTGAAAAACCTCATTTCACACTCACACAGAGCAAAATCTTGTAATGCTTTCTTTGCATCTATGAGCAAGATAAACTTGTAATTAAAATTTAGCTAGAAAGCTTTGAATAATCTGCTCTCAAGGAAACAGAACAAGATAGCACATAGAATACACATAGAAATGAAAGTGAAAGGAACCCATATAGGCCTCTGATAGGTAGAAATGCTCTAAGAAACACTATTAAAAAATTACCGAGGAAAGAAAATTGGGTGTTGAGAAGAGCAATAACATTGCCTTGAGAAGCAAAAAGGGAGAGAAGCTGCTTTACATCTCTGAGMATAAAAATTACCATGGCAAGAGTTTCAACTCTGTTATTGTTTGTGAGCTGTCTCAGTCTCAATTAACATCYAAGAGTGTGTTTCAAAATCCTTACATGCAAAAAAGAGATGTCTTTCATCTGAATTAGTAATTTTAGTTCAGAACACAATCAAAATGTGTGCACTACTTGCTTGCTCCCTATCAGGATTTGGCTGTTTGCTAATTACTGGGTGACGGGTGGATGCTGAGCTGTGCTTCCCTGATCCTGCAGCATTCTCTTGCACTTGCCCTGGCAACWTTATTAGTCTGTTATAAAGAACTGCCTCTATTTCTTCCCTCTTCCTGATAAATGGATCTCATTTTGTAGGTGATTACTTCAGTTTCCAAATAATTTAAAGCCCTGAGCCCATGTAATTAGAGTAGTTTCTTACTAGTCAGTTGTTACCCTCTGYTTTTCTCTGGCCTCTGTTACTAAAATCTGTTGTTTGGATTCCTTTACACTSTAAGAACTTCCAATTTAATTACATCTTTCACTAATAATTGCCTTAGATGAGAACAATTTATATTAGCATTATCTGTATTTCAAACTTTTCCCCATTTTTGCTGCAGAACCAGAAAGAATTARAAGCCTGTTAATAGCTGATTTGCATATAATTAAGAATGTGCAGTGGTTATTGGTTCAGATTTATTGATAGGCATTATCCTCTAGATTTATAGGCATTGCCATCCAGATTTATATCCTGGCACAGAAATATTTAACTGGAGCTGCTGAGAAATAAAGATACAGCTCAATAGCTTGTCATGAAACCATATGCTGCATTTTTGTGACCTCTTTCACTCTGTCTCAAATCAGTGCTACAGGATGCTGATCATCTGTTCTCCAGAAATCTTTTTTTTTTTGTTTTTGCCAGTGACTGGACAGAATTGATGGCTAATTGCCAACAATGCTGGACATAAGCTGCTTTGGCAGATTTGCCCTTTTAAGACTGCTTTATTTGCAGGGAAAATTGTCTCCTTTCCCACGTACAGGAAAAAGCACAACCAAAGGAAAAAAAAATCCTTCAGAATAAGACAGATAAATATAGTGCTAGAAAGTCACTATGGCAAATGAAGCTTAACATTTTGAAGTTCACTGGGTCTCTGTAGTCACGGTGAGGACTGACTGTAACCAATAAAGAGAAAATCAGATTACATTGTTGGGTAGTGATAAAATGTATAATCTAATAATYGAATTTCTCTAGTTTCCCTTTTTTCACCCATTTTAGCATCCAAATTAAGAGAATGTATTCTGTAGCTGAGACTCTAATACAGATTGAAATTAGTCTTTATGCTAGCATAAGCCTCTTTCTTGCTTTAAAGAAAAAATGCAGGCCTTGAGGCCAGTGCATTGTCCTTGATGGGGAACTAAGATTGAAACAGACACTTCTGGAGAGCCTAGCACAAGATGCACCAGATAAGACTGTGGCCTAAACTGAAAGAAATCATAATTCTGATGCCAGCAGACTCTGTCTTGATCACCTACATTTTTTAAGAATCCAGCCCTGAGTGATGGTGTGCCTCATGTGACTCCATAAAAGTGAGAGGTGGAATAGAAAAGGGCACAGGGAATCTCTTGTCCATTTGCAAATATTATCACATTGATTAATTTTACATTGAACTSTGTGTCTGTGTGTGTGTAGGTGAAAAAGGGAACACATGAGGACATAAAAGAGGAAGTTGTCTGAATGCATAAGTTCCTGTTACCTCCTCAGATAAGTAGTTTGCAAGTCRAGATTGCCTAACATAGTAAACTTACAGAAATAACTGTACCTTCTCTGTTCAAAGGCAGCACCTCTCAATATGAGGCTTATGGGACTGCACAAAAAATGTAACCATAGTGTAGGAGAAAGGATTTGAAAGAATCACTTCATGTTTTAGGGGCTTCATGCACTCCTGCTTGTTGGCAGGAGTTTGTATGGATGGGAGTCAGGAAGAGATTGCTTWGCTTGATTACCCTCTGCTAATTAGGTTTCAGAGCATCTTGAATATTGAAATTTGCTTATGATATGACTTTTAATATGAATACTGTGCCCTTGGGCATTTAACAAATCTTGGGCTCCAGGTGGCCACTTCTGTCTGGATTCTACCTCTTTAGCAGTGCAAAGTTGGAGATTTRGTCTAACAAATCATGTGTAAATCTATGTGTATAAACACAAATGTAAACATAGCAAAGCAGTAGACACAGATATTTCAAGATCAGTTGATCAAATTATCTAAAYCAAAAATGTTTACTGCATCCCAAATATAAAAGAATAGTCCCCAATGGAATGTATAGATAATTATCTGATTGGCAAAGCCTGAACACAGCAAATGTAGAAGTGCTGTGATATGATTAAAGTAAGTGTTAAAACCAGTTGAAAACATCCTTTTATTCCTTTTTAGGAAGTAGAGCTCTGCTGACAAGAAACAAACATATTCATACCAGTTTATTTCAACTGTATGATCCCCTTTACCATGTTATTTCAGTTTCTCTAAATTTTTAAGGTATTTTAAGGATCTTTACAGCATCCCTGCTTGGAAGGTAAGTCATCTTTTCTCACATTTGTGGAGTAGAGATGCTCTAGACCTTCTTACAAGCATATCAAATACAAGAGATGCAGGCAGAGGCTATGTACCTGTAACTGCAGATTTCCATGGTTTTCTATAATTATTATGTAATAATTATGATTGATAAATAAACAGGGTGAAAAAATTTCTGTATTCACCCCGTGTCTCTCATACAGTAACATATAGTGGCATTTCCTTAAAAAATTCCAGCCAAACAAAAAATTCTGGGAAGTAACACACCATTAAGARCCTAAGAGCCTCACAGATCATAAACACTTAACTGTGGAAAAGGCACTGACCCTTCTCCTGCTTTAACAAGAGTTGTAAGTGAGGTCATAGCTGGCCTTTCCAGACCCCATGGTACTCCACCCATACGTTGTTTTCATGAAGAACTTGAAATCACGTCAAAAACATCAGAAGGAAATAACGTTTGTGTTGAATTTATGTTTGGATTGTTGTTTGTTTTCTTGAAAGGAGGTTGTTCTTCAGATGATAGTTATTTTTAGTGCCTGTGAAACCGAAAGACAGCGAGTGAAGAGTGGAGCCAGGAAAGCTGTGAGCAAATGTAGYATTGCTGAAAACTTGCAGACAGGAATAACTTAGTTGCCTTTGTCCTAAGCACTACCTATTCTGGACATTGGCTTCTTTTAAAACAAAAATATCCTATTGTTGGGAGATTGTGGTGTGGGTGTGTGGTCTTTTTACAATAGATCATAAATTACTGTTTTTGGTGACCTAATGCAAGTGTAACTGTGCCTCTCTACCTCTATTTAACAGCACCAAATCCTGTCCTGTTAGAGAACCCTATTTTCTATAGGGATTGAAAAAAAACCG
This sequence comes from Malurus melanocephalus, assembly GCF_030028575.1. Taxonomy (NCBI): domain Eukaryota; kingdom Metazoa; phylum Chordata; class Aves; order Passeriformes; family Maluridae; genus Malurus; species Malurus melanocephalus. Next base: position 932,910 of record NW_026623496.1, on the reverse strand, counting down.
CCTCAAGTTAATTTAATAGGGCTACTGAATTCTTAGAGTATTTTGAAAACCTTTTATGGCATGCTACACAGTTTCTAAGTGTTTATTTTTTTATACTAGCCTGATATAATTTAGATTCCATAGCTGCTATAAAGCTCTCAGTAAGAAACGTTTCTCTGAAACCTGTAGAATGCAGAAAACATTATCAGAGGATTACAAAAAAATTGCCACCTCTGATGGTAATGTTATGTTCTTCAGATCAGTGTAAACTGGCAAAAAAAAAAAGGGACAAAAAAAAAAAAGACAAATTTCTACACACAGGAATTAAGAGTGTTGTGGCAACCTGCTCCAACATCGTTTCCCTACTGTGTTCAGTGGCTGGTAAMATTTCCATGGACAGTATTTACCTTCAAATGATACTCAAAACCTTAACTAAACTGCAAATACAGGCTCATGTTTTTGTGATTTTTGCACAGGTGATCTGCAAACATCTTCATCAAATTATTTGTACCATTAGCGAGGTACTAAGAATCTGTAGATGCAAAAAAAGAGTTTTCACTCAAATAATCTAGTCTGAATTTGCAAACTGTATATAAAGTTATGGTGATTTTGAAGACACAGGAGAAGACACTGTCATTCAAGAATTTTATTGAACCATTCCTCGTATTTGGGAGCTTTAGGAAAAGGTAATTTCAAAAGGTAATTTCAAAAATCTGAGTCTCCACTGCTTGATATGATGTGATGAGTCAGCCAATTGAGATAAGGAATGCAGTCTGAAAGCAAAGTAAGTGAAATAAACTATATGAAAGATGAGTGTCATAAAAGGCAATGTAGGAACCTTTGACAATTCAAGAGATTTATTGAGAGCCTTGTTTAGTTGGGTTTTAAAAATATTTTATTTGAAATTGGCAAATACCAAAATGGTATCAGTTAAGGAAATCATAYTGTTGAGGAAGCTGCTGAAGAAGATTATTTTATTAGCTGCATTCTCCATCCATTAGAGAACACAATGAACTGCGGGAACAAAATGGAAAAGGGAAGGTGGGTTTGTATAGGTGAATAGATAGACAAGCATGGATTGTCTGTRGGGGGAGAAAAAATTTATTTGGTGTTTTAGGGTGGTGTGAAGATAAGGATGATAGTGGAGAATGAWTTTTTTTTWAAAAATCCATGCTACAGCTGAATGACTGGAGTTAAATTTCTCTTCTGAGAAGCTCAGCTGTAGCCATGAGGAACTAAAACACTGTCTTCATTTTACTGCAACTAGAACATTGTAGAACTTCCTTCAAAGAACTTTGCTTCATCTACCTTGAAAACTTTGGATATACTGAAAGTGCAGAATGTACACTTCTTCACAATTTTGAATGAAAAACTCACGTTTTCCACCTCTGACCTAATTTGTGCTCTGGCTTAGTTAATTTTGCAGTAGTTTCCTTGCCATAGTTTGTCGGACTGCTTGAAGCAGTCTCTGCTTAATCAGCAGTTATTTATAAGAGTGACTGCTTGACCTGCATGACCCCGCCAAATCAGCCTGGCATGGTTCTGATCTGCCCTGGAATAGAAAGACTGGCTTAGTCTCCAGGATGCTCCCGTTACCTTTACCTGCAGAGTGCRTGTGTCGGTCATCCCAGCAGTGAGAAGAGCAATGCACACTTTATCCAGCAAAATCCAGCCCACTGTTTACTCAGAAAAGTGGAAATACAAATATAACTCTTTACTTTTGTTTGCTTATAATTTGTGTGTTTGTTTTAGTGGTTTTGGTTTTGTTTTTTTTTTTTTTTGTTTGAGAAGGTATTTTTCTATATTTTTCTATATAAAAAATATAGAATATAGATTTTTCTATATGTTCTATATTTCTATATTTTCTATATTCTATTTTTAATAGAAAATAATGCCTGGTATCTGTCAGCACTTTCACCAACACTCTTGGCTCCAGGTCCATATGCATAGATGCTCTGGCAGACAAAGGGAAAACAGAGAAAACTATTGAGGGTGTTCTTCAAATCTTTGGAATCCTGGCCCATGTGAAAACTTAGGAGATGCTCTTGGATGGCCCTTGTGAGRTCTCTCAAATTTCTCTGGAGGATGGGATAGATGAGTGGTTTGACAGCTGCTACAGGATGGTCCTATCACCCAGACTAAGTCACACATGACTATTTAACTATAATTTAAGCTCAGAACTTACTGAGTCTGATCCTACGTGGTATCCAAAGGAGGTTCATTTTAAATAATAACACAGATAATAAGATGTGGGACTCTCACTCTGATAAGTTGTATTCTTTACAGTGAATTAGCTATGAATGGTAGTGTTTCTACATGTTTACATTTTAAAATGCAACTATGAAATAAACAGTTTCATACAAAAGATCAGGAAAAGGTGAGTTCAGTAATTCATGGTCCCAAATCTATGCATTGCTAATTGTACAGTGCTGTTTTTTGGTAACACTTTGCTAATATTCTAGTTTTTTTGACTTGTTACCAAGTCATTTGTATTTGTCAAGATTTTCTTTCTAATACTGTTAACAGTGTGTGGTTTGTTCAGGAGAATTTGAAAACTAGGTTACTTCCTATAGGAAGTAAACTGTTATTAATGAATCAAAATCATCAATTAAAATTATCAAATCAAGATTTTATTTGTAAATTACAATTTAATTTTTAAATAATTTTCAGTAGATTTTGAAAGGAAAGATTCTTTCATGCAAAGCAATATTTAAGTTTGTAATTTCCCCATATGTTTCTTCAGCCCTGTTGGGGGCACATCCTTCTACATTCACATCCAGAAACCAGTGCAAGAAAGTATTTATATTAGTCAAGAAGTGAATTCAAAGTGTTATTTATATCAGGACAAAAGAGGATGTTTCAGTAGAAAATATTTTTTGAAATTTGTCCGCATTTAAGTTATAGATGAAAGATGTTTATAACTTGTAGATTCAGTGACACAAGCTCCACCTTACAAACCATATACAAATATAACTGTATCATGAGGGCCCTGCAACAAGTTTGATGGAGAAATTCCTACTGTACAAAAAAGCAGTGACAGAGAAGACAGACAAGAAATACACTTCAGATGTAYGCACTTGGTTGCAATGAGAAGGATTCCAAAGTGTGACCCCAGAACTGTGGTCAGGAATTAAGGACATGTGGAGACAGCCTGTCACTGAGGAGATGCTGACAAATTTCTGAGCTACATAGAGAATTAGAGAACAAGTATGCCAACAGGGCATGGCCCTAAAGAAAATTCAGGTCAAGCTGGAGAAACCTCAGGCAGGGTTAAGTTGGTGCRGGGACCAGGTCTCAGTTGGTAAGAGCAATCAGTGAGGAAAAGGAGTATCATTTCAGCCAAGTGGCAAATTGAACATCTAGGAACAGCTGGTGGGATGACTCAGATGGCGTTTGGGGAAACCCTCTACTCAGGCTCACAGCCAGGCATTGACTTACAAGGCTTATCCTGGCTCTCACTTCTCATTTGGTGATAGAATCTGTCTGCTGAGGTAGAGGCTGACAGAGGCTGACACACATTTATCTGTTCCGGTTTTATTCTTTCTGCAGGAAACTACGTTTTAAAATGGAGATTTAGGGTGCTCTTTTTAAATTATTTTTTTTCCCTAGTACTGAAATTTTGACTATTAAGTATTGTTGGTATTGAAATGGTCACTTAAATAGTTATATGTTTCACAAATTAATGTGTGCATGTGCACACTTCCATTGACTGTGCATTCATCTATACATGCATGAGCATGTGCGTGTGAGCTGAAGGGTATTACCCAGAAGCAGTGACAGGGACACTGTCACATTTTATTATTCTTCTCTAAAATGCTATTTGCTGTTGGGGGTGAAGAGGAGCTGTAATCAARCAGCTCATTTTATAGGCACATGTGCAAGTCTGGTAATCATATATTTAAATGGAGGATAACTTCGAGGTTACTTAGCCAAGATGCAATAGTTTTGACTTGTATTTGCCTCAATATTTGTTTTTTAAAGGCTACATTTCTAACTTGGATCCCTTGAGCGACATCCATTTTTCTGTACTTTAATATAAGTGGCCTCATTTCCAGAAATTAAGAGCACCTTCAGCCCTATTTGAGATCACTGGGATTCTTTTGCTTCTCTAACAGTTAAAAAATAAAGGTATGTGCCCCGTGCCATCATACATTCCACATTAGCATTAAAATACTGAAGTTTTTTTAATACCCCCTGCCTCTCAGATTGTCTTCATGCAGTATTATATTGATTCATCAGGAAGGCACAYTGGTTTTGACCTTTATTGGATGTGACAGCACATTAGGACTCTGCTTGCTTTTACTTTCAAAACTGTGCTAAACCCCATCATTTTGCATTCCCTGTTTTTTTTTTGTGAAAGCTGAAGTACTTTTAATTGCCACAGCAATAGCCTGTCTGTTTGTTTATCCTTTTGCTGGTTTTTGTAAGAGCACACACCCAAAATCCGTGGAGATCATCCAATTTGGCTGAGACTTAGCACCRGATAGCTGATTTTTCGTATTCAGTTGTTAATGTTACTCAGTTGATCTGTTCAGAATTAATGTTTTAACACATTTTTAAGTTGTGAAGCTCTGCTGTTTTCTGGCCTAGGGGGAAAAGAGATATCCATAAGTTTTGAATTAGATTTAAAAAAAAAAAAAAACCAAACATAGTAATTTTTCCCTTGCCCATGTCTATTCAATCTAGGAAGAACTGTGTTTTCAAGCATTAACAAAGCCTCTTGTTAAAATTTACCTTGAAAGCTGAATGATGTAGACATTGTGGTTATTTTAAATGCTGTGTTACATATTTATTGACTGGGCTTTTGTGTAATTTGAAAAAAAAAATAGGCTGTATATTGTGCAATTCCTGATAATCAAGTTTTAATCCATTTCTGTGTTTGCTCTCCACCATCCTCATTTTCTSTCTGTTTTTCCAATGTTTGATTGCATTATGCTTTTCCTAATGCAAGGACTTACATAAGGATGGAAATAACCTCAGTCAGGGTAAGTCGGCATTGCTCCATTTCACTTGAGCAGAGCCCTGAGGAGCTGGCCTGCATCACTGTGCACATGCAGTTAATGATTTCAGCTCCTGTCTCAGGGATYGAGGCAGACCCTTTGAGCAGGCACTCTGGGTTTTGTCTGTGTCCATACGGCACCAACCAAATTTCTCTGTTGCTAGGGCATAATGCCAACAAGCATYCTAAAATAGTAAATATGAATTGGAAAGGGGGGTTTTCTCTAGGCACTCCACTAAGCTAAACATACTGTATTAAGGCCACTAAAGAGCATATTACAGTAGGATGGTGTCCTAGAAATGACTGGGGCTTTTGCACACGGGATTATCTTGCAGCTTTCATCAGTCAGTAGTGATGCCTGCCTGGGCCTGCACTCTGAAAAGTCTCGGCAAAKCACCCAGGGGAGGTTACAGAATGAAACACTTCCTCCCTGATCTCCTTATCCACACTGCTCTCCCTCTCCCTATCCTTCCCCTGTCCCTGTCCATGTCCCTTGCTCTATGGTGCTGCATCTGGGGGAGAGGAAAGAATAAAGTGGTGTTATCTGATTAAGTCAGATCTGTTGGTATAKAAAGCCTAACTTAATGATTCTGAAAGGTTTATATTCCCTGAAGCATAAATATCATCGCCTCATCGTGATCTTTGTTATGCATGTTCAAGTAAAAATTAGCATGCACTTTTCATACAAGCATGTAAATCCACAGACATTACTGTTTATAAATACTGTATGTATTTACTTTTTAATATGTGAGGTATTCAAAACACACCTAAGTTTACTCCTAGTTCTCTAGGTCTACAAAACTTCAATCTATTTTATATATTTTTGGTAGATGCCTCTTTTTTTGAGATATGGATATAGTTCAAAGTCTGCAATTTGGTTGTTTCTCTGAGGTTTGTTTGCTTACATTTCCTAAACCAAAGGGAGATCACTTGTCTAAAATCTAGAATTAGATTGACATGAAACCAGATTATAGACCTCAAACATTTCCCATGGCATGTATAATGGAATGTGTATAGACGTAATAGGAATACAACAACATTTGACCCAGCTTAAGAGGAGTCAGGTTTTGAAGAACAGTAGACTGTGCAGAAGTCTTGCTCTCTGGTGCTCATTATCGGAGAGATATATCAGTGATAATGGAAAAAGTCTGGAGAGCAGTTGTATGAAGAAGATTTTTCGTTAGTAATTCACTTTATGCCTTTAGAACCTACCAGGTAGTTCAATTTTATCAAAATAGCTTGAGGATGGGGGTCTAATATCACATTTATTTTCACTGAGAGAATCATAGACTATCTGAGTAGGAAGGGAGCCATGAGGATCACCGAAGTCCTACTTCTGGCCTGGCACAGGACAGCCCCAGGAATCACACCCTGTGTCTGAGAGCATTGTCCAAATGCTTCTTGAACTCTGTCAGGCTTGGTGCTGTGACCACTGCCCTGGGGAGCTGTTCCAGTGCCCAGCCACCCTCTGGGTGAAGAACTTTTTTCTAAAATCCAACCTAAACCTCTCCAATATAACTTCAGGCCATTCCCTTGGGTCCTGTCACTGCTCACAACAGTGATCAGTGCCTGCCCCTCCTCCTCCCCTCATGAGTAAGTTGCAGACTGTGATGAGGTCTCCCCTCAGTCTCCTCCAGGCTGAACAGACCAAGTGACCTCAGCCACTCCTGATATGGCTTCCCCTTCATCATCTTTGTTTCCCTCCTTTGGACACTCTCTAACAGTTTAATGTCTTTCTGACATTGTGKCACCCAGAACTGCCCCCCGCACTCGAGGTGAGGCTGCCCCAGCCCAGAGCAGAACAGGACAATCCCCTCCCTTGCCYGGCTGCCGATGCTGTGCCTGATGCCCCAGGACAGGGTTGTCCCTCCTGGCTGCCAGGGCACTGCTGGCTCATGATCGACTTCCATCCACCATGACCCTCAGGGCCCTTTCCATGGCGCTGATTTCCAGCCTCCCCTTCCTGAGTCTGTCTGTACATCCAGGATTGTCCCATCCCAGATGCAAAATCTGGCACTTTCCCTTGTTAAATTTCATACAGYTGGTGATTGCCCAGCYSTCTAATCTGCTGAGTTCTCTCCAAAGGACTTCTTCGCCTTCACGGCAGTCAACAGCTCCTCGTGGTTTAGTATCAGCAGCAAACTTGCTTCRTATTCCTTTGAGTCCTACRTCCAAATAACTTATGRACATGTGGAAGAGAACAGGGCTAAGATGTTTCAAAGCACTAAAAGACAAATTATAATGAAAGGTGGAATTACCTTGAGTTGAGGCAAAAGCTAGTAGACTTTGGAAGGTTTTCAGCTAAGGGTCTTTATATTTGTGCCGTATTTTTTTAGAACTGGAAARTCTAGAATCTCTGCCATCAGCATGTACTTAAAAGGCCATTGTCAGCCTTTGATTACAGAATGGCCAACTCATGATATTTGATGCTTCTGGGATTCAATTATTAGCAAAATACTAAAATAAAACACTAAATCATCTTCTGGCCCTTATGGCTGAAGAGGAAGACTTAAAAATTAGATGGTAATTTCATTACAGAAAAATTAARAATCACCATTGGGGGGAGTTGTTGCTTATATCATATCCCAGKATCTCATTTGTGAGAATGTAATGGGTTCTGGTGTGGACCCTGCAGGGGAGAATTTAGGAAACTTTCTCATTCACTTTGCCTCAAACGTGAACTTTTCTACAGAAGCTATCATTCGAGCGGGTTATCAGACAGAGAAGTTCCATCGCAACTTTGGCTTGCRGCTGCTTGTGGTTATACTCATCTGGCCTCACAATGAGTAGATGGGGCTCATCTAAAACCCATGGAATTTGGTAATATGTTTTCTGAAATGGGTCACTCAGGTGAGCCTTTTAGTCAAACTTCTTGAATAAAAAAACATTAATTATTTTCATTCTAATTATGTTCATACTTCAATAGCAGTTATCTACACAAGTAGTAGTGTACTAGTTTTATTTTGCACTGTGAAGGTGATGAAGTTGTCCTCCATTTGCTGAGAATAAAGCACCTACTTCTTTCCCTTAACCCTAATGACAAATGGTCTTCAGAGTATCTACAGGTCCTTGCTTTCAGAATCACTCTTTGAATCTCTTCTCCTCCGTGTGAAAAGTTGACAAGGAAGTTTGGACTSCTCTAGAATAGCAATGGGAAACTGAATTTTTCACTGCACTTCACTGTTATTCTCTCCAGATAGGATTTGAWGTCCTTGATCAAAGTCCAAGAGGCTTTTATAAACTTCAGTGGGTACAGCTTGTATCCTAAGTGTCTTTCAGGAAGTAGAACTCCTTTGTCAAAACAATTAGAAAATACCACGGTATGCTGCTATCGGTTTTTGAGGCATAGATGAAGACACTAGGTTGTAGCACATAATCATTTCTGTTACTGTTTTTCTAGTTTCCTGGGATGAAATAATATCAGTAGTCAAACTTCATTGCCAAGGATGTAAAAGCAAAGTGAGCTGAAAAACGTTAAACAGTTTGTTGTAATGCTGTGAGCGTTATGTCCCATTAAGCAGCTGAGTGAAGTATTTGAGCTCTGTATGCTGTGGCAGACTTGTTTGGGCTTGTTTGTTGACCAAACTGCATTTAATTTTTCTACTCTGTCACAGACACAAAGTACTGCTTTCCCAGACTAGAGGAATAATTCAAAATTAAGAGGTGCAGTCCTTAAATGCAAACATTGTCACCATGAGAAAATTGTATCCAAGCTGATACAGGAAGAGTTTGTATAACCATRCAGACTTGGGTGAAACACAGCACTGAACTGGTGGGAAAGAGTCCAGGCCGTGCTGTTTAGACCTTCCTGGAGGAGGCTGACAGTGTTTGTTCCCTCTTGGGGCCAGCTCCCACCTTCCCYCAATGCCTGGTCCTTTTTCCAACTCTTGCCAAGTCCAGCCACCTCTCACCATTCCCACCTTGTTGCTCTCTTAGTGATGGACCCATGCTCAGGGTACTGCTAGAAATTTGTTTCTTCTAGGAGGTTTTACTAGAGGTCACTGAATAATTTCTTCACTTGTGTGCTTTGTGTGGCTTCTCTTCAGGAGAGAAAGGTCTGTTTCACTGGCTAGAAACCACAAAAATAATAAAAAGCAAGGAGCAAAGTTCAGAAGAGGTAGAAATTTGCTCAATAATACTTTTATTTGTTAATGGAATTTTTTCCTGGGATATAGTTTCAGTTATATCTAAATGCTCTAAAAATTGTTTATCTTATTTGTCTTGGCAAAAACAATATGTATATGGAAATTAGCAAAACTTAATACCTGAACTGCTGATCATACTACATAGTATGAATTAGAACAAACAAATATTTTATTTTTCTGACTTGATGTAGGTATTTAAATATATTTGAAGTGGCCTGAGGCCTTTTCTTCTTCAGTGGACATATACAAAGCAGTGGGCATGTGACCTCGTAGGGCCACACAGACTTTGCTTTTTAACCTGAGAGAAACCAGTTTGTTATCTTCAGTAGAGATGATTGATAGGCCAGATACATATTTTTACTCCAACCAGCAGAGGAGCTAGACAAATTACTTTTTCATTTGTTTAAATAAATGTTAACAGAGAAATATCAGTGATTTCTACCTTTCTTGTCATAAGGAGAGTAAGAGGCAAATGTCATTTCTGTATTGCAAGGTTGTGTTTAGCATGAGTTTAATCAGTTGCTGCAGCCTGGTAGGAAATACCTGTTGGTGTCGTGATTAGGGTCACTTGTGCTCATGAGCCAACACCACATGGGCTGCTCAGCTACAGCATATGGTCCTGCAGCTCTATTTCTAACAGGAAATGAATTTCAGCTCTTGTACTGTCCTTTCTGTTTCCATTGCATCCTCCTGCACCAGCAGATACAAACAGGGCTTTTTTAACACCTCTTGAGAAAGTCAGGCATTTATTAGGAGTGCAGTTGGCATACATAAAATAAAAGCAGCACGTTGCTGTACAGGAACAAGGTCACCATTGTGCTGCTGCCTTTGCCTGTGCCAGAGCCCTGAAAATCCAGGCTGGAGCTGCCACTTCCCCTGTGGAGTCAGAATAGTGGCTACTGCTGTGGGAACAGAAGGGACTGAGTCTTTAGAAGCCACAGTTGCTGCTCTGCCTTTGTACAGGGTCTGTACTTCARGTTGAGGAGGCAGCTTTACTATAATGTACCTTAACTGTTAAGATGCTTTGCCTAAACCCCCAGATCTTGGTGTGATTCAAAAAGTGAATTCAAAACTTATAATAAGTAAATATTTGAGAGTGCTGATTTTTGATGATCTGCAGTTAGAACCTTCCACTAGGTTCATCATTGTTATTGTAATACTCTGATTTACAGCACAGTCCTCATGTTTTGCTGTTTGGTGTCTGACAAATGCTCTTAGGAGTCCTCAGGGGTTTCATTTACTGACTCTGAAATTTAGATACTTCATGCCTRTGTAGGTTCTCATGATAATTTTTTGTTGCTGTTTTGAGAATACAACAGAAGCATCATAGGGAGGATCCAAATGAAAAAGACTGATTAAGAATGGTGAAGTTTAAATCTTGTGATCTATTTTTCCTTTCACTTAGACTGACTTTACAGCTGAATGTAGACYCCAATAAGCTCATGTCACTGTGGTTCTCATCATGCTCTGATTTATTCTCATGCAACCCTGATGATGTCAGTGGAATGACTCAGTGTGAAATCACAATTAAACCATGAGCTTTTGAGCTTTCTAGAAGATGGCTTCAGGTATGTCCTGAAACAATGACACAGAAAAGGAAGAGATATATGCTAAATGTACCAAATAAAACAATAGTTGTACCAAACAAACAAAATATATAGGTTAGATTTACAATGTTTTTTTTTTCTTTTTCTCTTTTTCCTACTATGATACCTAAAAACAAAACAAAAGGAAGAAACATATACCTAGATACAGTGAAAAAGAACCTACAAGATATTTTCTCAATAACTGCGTTAACAAAGTTTTACTTGGTTGTTTTTACCCTACATTTCTGTAATATGTATCAAATTTAGGGAAGATTTTATTCTGCTAACTGTAGGCTACTATTTTTTCCTTTCATTTAAACGTAAATTATGGCATTTTTTAAAAAGTTAATTTAAGTGCATTTATCTTCACTTTTATTTGATTCTATTGATTTATGGTTATTYATAGAAGATACATGCTTCTCACAAAACATTGTCTTTTTTATGATTCAGTAATAATATTTTTCACGCTGWGTGAGGGCAATTAAGTATGATATTACACACTAATAAATGGTTTCTATTGCTTCTACTGAAAATGGAGTAAAGCTTTTAAAAAGAGCTTGTAGAGAAGGTTGGGAGYCTGCAGTAAGGTTTGTAACTAAGCTGAATGTATCCTGAAGCTGTATCCTGGACTGCATCAAAAGAAACTTGCCCTTGTGAGACCCTGCCTGGAATGCTGCATCCAACTCTAGGGTCCCTGACACAGGAAAAACGTGGACCTGTTGGAGCGTGTCCAGAGGAAGCCACCAAGTTGATCAGAGAGTGCCTCTGCTGTGAAGACAGGYTGAAGGAGTCGGAGATAATTCAGCTTGGAGAGGAGAGGAGTCCAGGGACACCTTACAGCACCTTTCAGTACATAAGGAGGGGTTACAAGAGAGCTGGAGAATGACTTTTCACAAGGGCATGTAGTGACAGGACAAATGGGAATGGCTTTAAGATGAAGGAGAGTAGATTTAGATTAGATATTAGGAAGAAATTATTTACTGTAAAGTTGGTGAGGCACTGGAACAGGTTGCCCATAGAAGTTGTGTGTTCWCCATCCCTGGAAATGTCCACAGCCAGGTTGAATGGAGCTCTGAGAAATCTGCTCTAGTGGAAGGTGACCCTGCCCATGCCAGGGCACTTGGAACAAGATGATCTTTAAGGTCCATTCCAACCAAAGCCATTCTTTGATTCTGTTGATTCTGTGATTTGTGTCCCAGGCTCCTGGGGACTTGATCACCAAGAAGAGAAGTCAACTGTGTGGTATCTTGTATCTTCTCTAATCCTTGCCCCWTCCTAAGGAATCCTACTTGGAAAAGTCAGGAGTTACTGCAGCCAAATTGTCATATCCTTATGAGTTGGGATATTGCTTCTATCTGCTGTGTTTGAGGACTGCCAGGGCCACTAGATTAAACAAATACCATGAGTTTCTCTAACACTTTCCCTGTGAAAGAGAGCAATTTAGACAAAAGTGAAAAAGTCTGAGTTTGTAATTCAGTTCACACTTAAGAGGCCCACAGGAAATTAGGGAAGAAATTTTACCTCCACAATGAACATTCATATGCTCCACTGTTTCCTTGTCCCACATATACATGAAAATTCTACAGCATGTAGACTTCCTATTGTGTTGTTTGGGTTCATGATGTTACTGTTTCTCAGTCTGTGGATACAAACAGGGTGTTGTGCCTATTGGGACATGTCACCTGTTGGAATATGCTGGTGTCTGCTGCACTTGTCATTAGCTGCCTCGTCATTGCCATTGACAGCAATCAGCATATATTTGCACAGTATGAATATTAGAAAGATGTTTGTAAAAAAAAAMCAAAAACCAAATAAGCACAATCTATGTCAGCATYGATTTGACTTCATCTTTGGATTAGATCCTTGGTTTAAGGGAACCTGCTTTCATACTGTTCTAAAATAATAAAATGGATTTAGAGTCTAGAAGTTGTGTTAGAGGGTTTCTTTCTATTTAGTGCAATATATTCTATGCCTTCCCATTCTGCAGAGGAGTTGTGTCAGGGCAACTGGAAGAACTACAGACAAAATCTTAATAAAATGCATATTCAGCTTGCAGAGCTTCTCCTGAAGCACACTCTCTGGTGTAAGGTATGAATGAGCTGAAGGAAGTAGGTTTTTTGCTATTTGAAAACGTATTCATATTGTATTTTTCTGATTGAGTATGAATTGGATTAAGACAAGGGATTTTTTCTTACAATTTCTGGCAAATCAAAATGCATCTATCTTTCAGGTGCTGCCTGTGACCAACATTCTTGTTACTTCCTAAACTATTAGGAGAGAAATAGCTTGGGCTCGGGAATGTGCGCATCAGGTTTATCTGTTCAAGGACTGGAGATCAAGCACTGATATTCTTGGGAAGTATTATTTAGGAGCTTCATGCTCTGCGAAAATTAGATAGACCTGAGAAACTTCAAACCTCTGAGATTCAATAAATACCACTCTCAACAGAAACTTTCTAAATTTGTCCAGTTGTGATACTCTGTTTTCAGTATGGATGAGGGAGCAATCTGCTTATGCAAGWTTGGGATGAATAAATCCCCTAAAAAGCAGCGTGCCTATATGTGTTTTTCCAGTTATTGTGCATCTATATGATCAACTGAATGAACCTCACAGGGATTTTACTCTAATTAGTTATTTGCAAAAAGTATGATTTTCATGATACCTTCTTCAGGAGGATATGTTCTGTAGGTTGATAGGAAAAYTCATGCTGGAAAAAGGTCTGTTTTCCAACTTCCATCTTGGTCAGCTGGAACCATTTGAGACCAGGTTTTCAGGACTTTATCTCCACAGACAGAGATTACAGGTGACCTGATCCACTGCCCTACAAGTCCTCTGAGCAGAAGGTGTTCCCTTTCCTGAGACAACATTTCATGCTGATGTTTGCCCATTGTCTCACGCTTCAACCACGATGCTGAAGAACCCAGCTCCATCTTCTTACTGGCCTCCCTACAGCTGCTGGGGGGCTGCAGAAAGGTCCCCATTTCTGCCATTTCTGCCATTTCTGCCCCAGACTGAGCCAGACCCCATCCCTAAGCTTCTCTTTACAGGCCAGGCAGTGCATGACAAGGATTCCACTCGTGTAAGGTTCCCTGTGTGAGATATTCACATTCGCGTTGCTATCTGTGTGCCAGTGACTTGGTAATGGGAATTTCTAATTAAAAACTCCAGACTGAGTTCTGAGTATCATTAGCAAGACAGCCTCTTCCTTCATTGGAATGGGGTTTCCCTTCACTGTGTTTCAGATGGCCCTGGAGACAGTCTGCAGTCATTCACTTCTATAAAAGCTGTGATGAAGCCTTGAAGATTTTAAAATTAAAAATATAAACAAGAACCACGGAGTTTGACAAGGAACATATTAAATGTGAACAGTGTTTAGTCATAGCATGGTTCCTGGGCAAATCTGAGATATCACTGTCTCTATGCATTTTGTCAAATATTTCTTTTTGTTTTGATTGTTCTTTTTTTTGTTCTGTTTTGTTTATTGAACAACATCCTCTGAATATGCTTGTCATCTTTTCTTTCTCATACCATTTTAATATATTTTTGGATGTCTGGTACATATAAAATTTCCAATGAGGAAATACCTTTTGCTGCTTTTTTTTATACAGAAGGATACATCTGTCAAAATTAAGARTCAGTCAGTTTCATTAGAATGGTGTTCCCACAGGGAAACATAAAGAAATTCTTTCTGTGATCAGTTTTAGACTTGATGGACCTGTACATCAGCTGATTTTCAGGCTTCTTGCAATATTATTTTGGAAAAAATATTTGCTAGGAGGTGGTAAGTGCAGGAGTTTTTCCAGCAGGGCCAGTAAGGTGAAAACTTTCTGTGTGTGAGGAAAATATTTCCTCCTTACAAATATATATGCTATAAAATGAATGAAAAAAATATCTTTTTGTTTCAGATGAGAAATGATGGCCTGAAGTATAATCTCAATGACAAATGCTTGTTTCTTTCACTGGCAAAATTCTCATTAAGTTTGCATGTTTCAATATTAGTGCAGGAATGACAAATAAGATCATGGTTATGTTCAAATAAATTATAATCATTTATAGCTACCAAGAAAAGGAAAAGAAACAGATATAACCATACAGTAGCCTAGAAGACCTTTTAAAAATTAATTGTCTGTAAGCAAAGTTAGCATCTCCCTTCTGTCTAAAGGGCAGGCACAATGTATCATAATGCTTAAAGTTAGCCCCTGGCTATCAAGGATGAAAACAATTATTTGCTTGCAAAAAACGGCTTCTTTTCCCTTCATGGCAGCCCCCTGCTTTCCAACTCAACTTTTCAGCTCAATTTCTGTTGAGTGGGCTGCTTTCCCTCTTCCAGGGCATGGAATCTTACTTTAGCTGCCCCTCAACAAGTTCAGGGTCTTCATTATTGTAACACAATGGCCCAGATTTGCTTTTTGTCYTTTTAAGTAATATAATCACTACAARAATTCWGTTACTTGCATRGTGATGTCTCTGATTTGCTGCTGTGGAAGGGACTGTTGAAGGCAGAGTCAGGACAATACGGTTTTTTTTCTGTGTTTGCTTGCTTGCTGTGGTGTTTCATGGAAGAATGTCAAATCACCTTTAAAAATACTAATCAATGCCTAGACATGTACACTTTAGTTTGAATAATGTCCATTTTTTCACCAGGGTTATTCTGTTCACATCAATGCTGTTCCATTGAGCAAAGTGGTGTAGTATACAAATGTCTGAAACTTGTAGGTGAACATTTATAGCTCGCTTATATCTTCACTTATATCCTAGGATTTTGGTGCAAAATGATGTTCAGAGAAAAGACTCTGATTCTGATGTATGATGAAGTTCATCATTCCTAAGACTTGGTTTCAGTGATTTAATTGTTTTCATTCACATTTTAGCCAATTTTTTTTACATTTTTATCTTCAAAACATTGACCTTCAAGGATCTTTTTTTAAGGGTTTTTGTTTTGGTTTCTGTTTAGCAAATTTAATTATGCCTCCCCCACTRTTTTCATAGTATTTTCATTTCAAAGAGAAGAAATAGTAACAGAAACAGTGCAAAAGTCACATGCTTAATCATTAGGTCTTACAGGAAGAGCGACATTATTGTAAACAATAAAAAATAAACCCCCACAATTTATTAATTGACATTTTCACTTCATGGCAGGGGAAATGTAGTTAGAACCTGTGTGGTTATATAAATAAAGACTGATCTTATCACATGTGTAGAAGAGGAGAAAATAAAGTTTGTACAGACATGACTAGGATTGGCATATGTAACTTCTGAGTTGTCTTGGTGATGACAATAGTGTCATGCACTCCAGTACAGCACAGGAAGATTCTCTGTTTCTTTCACTCTTCCAGATGCCAGTCAGAGGTTTTTCCACTTTCTGGGTACATGCTGTCTAGATAATTCACACCTTTCTTCTTTCCTCCTCAGATTCCTCACTTTAACCTAGCTTTTGTCCCTTCTGTGCCTGAAACAGAGAGCTATAGCCATCCACCATCATGGGGATGAAAGGGAAAGTGAGGATAGATGTTGAGCATGCAGCTTCTTCATAGGATTATTTGAAGCTGAAGCAGTTTTGGGCAGTACATTTGATTTTTTCCCTGAATTCCCCAAGCTGAAGCATGTTCAGCTGCTCTTTGTAGGAACAGTTTGAGTGCAGTCTGCTTGGTGTTTCATCAAGGCTATTAAGGTGGGTTGTTGGAGAGCCTTAAGTGCTAAAATTCAAGTGTTTGTGAGAATTTRAAAAGGCTTGCAATTTGGACAAATTAGGATAGACTTTTTTCGGGTTATACAGAGCTCTGCTTTTTGCCAAATGTGTAACTCTGAAGGTTCTGCTTAAGAGGCCCACAGGAATTCATTCATGGATTGAGAAAAATGTGACAGAGCATCCAATCTAAAATTAAGACTGTATCACAAATAGCTTGTAGATGGATTGACAAAAAAACAAAAAAAAAAACAAAACAAAAAAAAACAACAAAAAACCACTGGCTTTTTAAAGCATTGTTTTCCATAAATCATAAGCTTGTTTGTAGTTCTTTGCTGCCTGCAGCACTTTGTAAAGTAGTTTCTTTACTGGCTTCTTTTGTCTTTCCATGACTGAGCAATTACACAGTCTTCCAGGTCTAGATAGCACTTAGTTACCCTAAAAGAGTTGTCTGTAGGAATGAAGTTTTTACTGAAACAAATCYTAATAGAATTGCACTCACCAGTCTGCCTTGAAGTTTGAGCAGCCTCTTTTACCTTTGGTGGCTGAACTGAACACCATAGACAGATCTATGGTTCTTACCACTTTGAGGGCTCATTGAATACTTAGGCCATTTGATGTTCCCAGTGAGCTATTTGGTTATTTAACTTGAGAATAAACGTGGTTGAAGTTCAAAATGGTTGCTCCTATGCCGCTTTCATGAAAAGTATTCACTGGTTATGAATGGACTGTATCAGAAATGATGGCCAAAATAGTGCATTTTTCCAAAATGTTCATGCATCATGTAGCGCAGACAGCACAGAGATGCAGGAAGGAGGATCACACAAGTAATTGTCATTTGCAGGGAAATCTATTTCTGTTCAARACATTGCCCAATTTGATTACCTTGAAAATCCCTCACTTTTGGATAGTTAGCATCTCAAAGGGCTGCCTGGTGTTTGTTGGCCAGCTTGCTTTCTTTCTGTGTGGTGTGCTGTTTTTCATCTTACAGCATAGCAGGATATATTACTTAGTACCACARAATTWAGTATTGCTTTCACCCTTACTACCRTGTCTATGTTTTTACTGATTTTGRGTTGTTCTGTTGTTTTGTTCTAGTCTCTTTTATTTGTATTGGAATTATTACTACATTTTTTACTATAAACAAATAGAAATGTTTAATATAATTATTGGTGAATATTCTGAATTCATGAACAACATACTAAAAAAAATACTGTAGTAAAGGACCCTTATATCCTGATTTCATCCATTGGACAGCATGTGTCCAGTATGACTCCATTAGTTTTGATTCATTTCAGTAGATTCTGAGGGTTTTTTTTAATCCAAGTAAGGGTTTTTCCACAGTTTTTAGGCTATTGAAGTCATTTTTGGCATAGAAAAATTATAATTTTACTACTAGTAATAGAAATTTGCTCCAAGCAACGCATTTGCTGCATTAATGTTTCTGTGTCTCATGACAGAGAAACATTAAACATTCAAATTCCAATTCAGTTCTGACATTTTTGGATGGAGTCTCTCTCAAAGGTTGTAGTGTATAATGTTATGAGAAGTCCTATTAATGTCAAAACATATTAGCAAATCCACTGCTAATTGGTGATGACTGTTACAATAATTTGCCTGCCAGACAAGGTTGGCTTCAGGAAAGCAAGACTCTCCATTGTTGTGGGAGTTCATGCAAGTAACACACAGTGTGTAAAAGATGGAATCAGAGCCTGTGCTTCAGTTTCAGAAATCTGCTAGCTTCAATCTGATCTTGTAGGTATTTTTATATAAGTATTTTTTAAGTACYTCTCYTGACTGCAGAATGACTGCTTAAAGYCCTAATAAAGATACTTGTAGACCTACTGGTACTGATCTAGATTACCTAGATCTATAACCAACTTTTTAAAAKATATTCTTTAAATAATTTTCTTTAAATGATTTGATGTGAGTACTGCCTGTCTTTAAGACTTCTGTTAAAAATTAGACTGCTTTTCATTGAGGCATGGTTTACTTTTTTTTTTTTTTTAAATCTGACTTTATTAAAAGCTCTAAGGGAGTGAACCAACAACACATGAAGGTAATTACACACAAGGTTTTCACATAGAAAAAAGACATGAGAAAGAACAGCTGCAAAATATGTAAATTGCAACATGATGCTGGTTGCAGAACTGCAGTGACCTTTAAAAAACAAACAAAAAAATTGTTTAGGTGATTTTTTTATTGTGGTCATTGCAGATGCTACTGTAGYAGGTAGTTTATAGACAGGATAATAATTTTTCATCATAACTACTGAATACTAAAGCCTTTAGGAAAAATCAGTTTTTAAACCTGTGTGCCTACTTATTAGCATGAATGGATTGGAATATGAATGCTATGTAGGATAGTTATACTTATTAATGACATTCATTGGATCTTCTGGATTTCTCTCTGATTTGTCACCATCCAAAGCAACTCTTTAAGTATATAAATAA
Organism: Malurus melanocephalus; assembly: GCF_030028575.1. Lineage (NCBI taxonomy): Eukaryota > Metazoa > Chordata > Aves > Passeriformes > Maluridae > Malurus > Malurus melanocephalus. The sequence goes on along the minus strand of NW_026623496.1, from coordinate 914,062 downwards.
GGAAAATAAATGATTATGAGAAAAACTGTCAGGTTGAGTCTGACCAGTTATATCAGATTGTTTTCACCTTATCTACTGGTGCAGGAAAAGATGTGTGTGTGAACACTTAAGTTCACTGGCACCTGTSCCCAGCAGGTGAATAAACAGACACCTGCAGAGCTGCAAATCCTGAATCTTTCAGACAGAGCTGAAGCCATTATGCATGATTAACTCAAATGTTGGGTACCCTGATTTTGGTTAATATCTTCTCAAGGGTGCTGCTTTGAAAAATGAATTAAGTGTGCCTGAAATGGCTTTCTGTGTGATGGTGCTTTAATTTCTGACTGCATTCAGCTGAGTGTGGATACTATGAAAGTGATTCATACACGAGTAACATGTTTACATCGCATGGAGATTCAGACAGCAGTCGGTGCAGATTAAAATAGTGCAGCAGCACAGGCAGATACACAGTAAACATAAAATTCAAATACATTCATTRATTAGTTACGAATGTATTCTGCTTCTACATGTGGAGAAGAACAAAATGCAGCYCATACAGGCAAAATATGGTAGATAGCAATTTAATTTCAGTTTGTTTTATTTTTAGTCCCTCAAAACACAAAATAGGAGAAAGTATGCTGCAAGGATGGGAAAGTGGAAAGATGCACAAGTCAAAAAAAAAAAAAAAAAGGCAATTTGGACCTATCCTCCAATCCACTGCAGAAATCATGTTGTCCTCATTTGTTTCTCCAAGCACCAAGGGAAGCCCTTCTGATCAAAGTGAAGACAGTTATGGCAGTGCAGTCCAGACCATGTCCTGGCTTCTCAGAATCRAGATTAAATCACTGCACTGTGCTCTGTTCATGCTCTGTTCCTTCCTGCGAAAACCAGAGAACAGGAAAGTGGGGGATAATGTGAGACTGGGTGGCACAGGGGCCTCTGACATGCTCATGAGAATATGGGCACAACAGGGCCTTACCTTGGATTTAAGGACTGGAATTCTCCCAAGTCCCACAGTATGAACATATGCTGTGACAGTCTAAGCRCTGCTGTGAGGTGGAGCCAACAGCCTGAGTTAAAGCACACACTCTCTGGTGCTGTCTAATTTTTTGGTTTCCCAGATTTCAAAAGTTTAATCTGCTTGCACAGTCCACAGCAAGTGCTTCCAGAGAGACTGATTGCTGATTGTGCTTGCAWTAAATAGGCTGGGAACAAAATACACATTGATGTGTTCAGTTTGCACTTTATTCTAACCAGTTTTCTTTTAAATGCAACCTTCTTTGGATGATAAATTGGATCATTCTTTATATCTTTCTAAATAGTGGCTGTAYAGACACCTTCTGTCTTAGAAGGGAAGGAAATCAATAAGAAATGTAAACCCAAAATACCTATTTTGTAAATACAATTCAGACAGTAAGAGCAGAAAGTCCTCAGCTGTGTGCCAGTTGCTGTGCAGCAGCATGTGACACAGCAGTCAATGCTGCTCCAGATGTGAGCCTGCTTCTCTGCACTTCCATTTCTGCTAATTATTCCACCAGTGTGTGTGTGGTTCTCTGTATTTCCACTCTTCCCAATGACACCAAACCTTTGTCTCCCAAAGGACTGTGCTAAGGTTACCTGTAGATGGAGCAGTGGGATGTGCTGGTGCAAGCCCCAGAGCAGAGAGCTGATCCCCATCATTTTCTCCAGTAGGGGTTTGGCCAAGGGGGACTGGTTGCCTTCTAGCCCTGGTGCACGGATTTTCTTTCTGCAGAAATGGATGGAGAGCAGGCTGATGCTCAGTGGTGGAACAGGCTATGAGTGATGTGTAGACCTAGATCCCAAATTTTGGAAGTTTAGCTAAATGGTCTGTTGCTGTGACCCTCTAACCATCACTGGTAAAGCATGTTCAGTAGACGTATATCTGCAAAAGCTGCACATTGGCAAATCCTGTCATTCTGCTTAAAGTATAAAAAATTGATAAATGCATGAGGCATTTAATATATATATTCCCATTATTTTTATCAGTATTGCTTAGTCTTGTTGTCAACTGAGTTGCARTGGCTGCTGAAAACAATTTTTCTCTCTTTGTTCCCACTGCCCCTAGCATCCTTTCTTTCATCCTAAAGCCTACAGTTACTATTTAACTTAGCAACTTAGAAAAAATACATAACCTACCACAAAATTTAATTTGTTTGTTGCAGTTTTTTAAAAAACAAAACTTTCCTGGCATTGTCCCATAAAAATATTAACTGGAGGTTTAAAGGACAAGAAATGAATCTCCATTGCCTCTGTGCAGTATTCCTAATTGAGATAATCCACCTGTTATGAAAGTGTTGATTAAATATGTAGCTTAAAATATTTCCCCTTTTCATAAGCAGTGTCTCCATATTATTGCTTTCACTCTGCAAGCTTTTCTACAGCTGTTTTAAGTTAAAAATATCATTAATGAAGACAGAAATTATTATATAACATAACTTTTCGAAGGCCTGGGGAATGTATGACATGTTGCTAATCAAAATTTTCCACTGRGGTGCTGTCCACTGCTTTTTATGCTGTGTTGTGTTCTCAAATGACATTGAAACATTGCAGCTGTTTTGGCACACTTTTCTGTACTACYAGGTTGATTTAGAAGTATGACAAAAGCCTGGAAAAGAAAATAAAACCAAAAGCTCTTTGATGCCTTTAGTGACGAACTATCAAAACCAAAGAAAACAACAACAAAAAAAGGGTACTGAAGCTGTGAGGGACTTGCATTTCAATAAAGCAAGAAACACAAAAAATCTTCACATTATTCAGTCTGTGAGAATCAATCAAGATGCTTTTATTAGACCTGTGTGAACTTGACTCTGCTGTGACTCTGGCTCTGTGCATGAGTCTCATTCTTGTGTTACCTTGAAGCAGACCCCAGTATTTGTCCCCCTGAGCTGAGCTGCCTTCCCACCATCCTGCCCCCCAGCACCTGGTGCTAGAGCTGCTTTAGGTGCCATCTGCTGCTGCACAGTGCACACCTGTCAGCACGATACCAGAAATTATAAAAAGTGTGTGTGGTGAATATTCCATCAACATATTCATGACTACCTGAAGATGCATAGTTGGTTGTGTTCAGTGAAAATAATTTGTTCTAAATGTTTTAAAGTAAATATATCCAATTACTTTTGCAWTTCTTTCTTCCTAATAAAAAAATTCCTCTAGAAAAGCAGTCTGTTGGTGACACTTYGGTAGAGAAAAGGTTTGTAATAATATTACAAAGAATATTGTATTGAGATATGTAGATAYTGAAATATTAAGGTATTTCCAGCCAATTAAAGGAAGATATTTGTTCTTCTAAAGTTTCTTTCAGATGCAGAATGATGTTGTCAGAATCATTGTGTTTTACAGAAACAGAMATTTGAATTTGACCTCTATAATGATACATTCGAAATAATGGCATAATAAAAGTTACTCTAATTTCAATAGTGTGTATAYTCTGTTGGGCTCTGTAGGGGAATAACATTAATCTCTACAGAGAATGTTTCATATCTACCTTCATTTTACCAGAGAAAAAAAAAAAAAAAACAAACTGGTGCTCTGGTGCTCTAATTTCATGAAATTGAAAGTACTGCATATCGTCAGAAATTTGAATATGTTTCCAGCTGCACTAGGTGCACTCTAGGTGCACTCCAAAAGTTCTCYGTGTCCTTATATGTGTTTCATGCCCCTTGTACAACAGATCAAATACATTATTCAAAGCTAAGTGACCTACATGTCTGTTCAGATTCATTGCTTGCTGTTTCTTCCACTTTCAGTTGAAAAGCTGAAGGACATCCCTGCCTCACTAGAGCATGCAGTGAACCCAAGTGGTTGTTTTTAAAAGCTGTTTACCTGTCTATGTGTGACCACATGGAGAAGGTGGTCTATGCCATTCAGCCACTTTAAATGAGCACTGTATTGTTAAGAAAGCACTGGTGAGAAAGCTGCATCAATTTTTGCAGCCACACATCTTTTTGCTTTAGGATATCAGCAATGTAGTTGGGTTGTCACGGTCCCTGGATGAATTATTCAAGCTCTTGACATCAGAGATTTCTGCTCACGGATTGGCTGGTGCTAGGATAATAAAATCTTTCCACAGAAAAACAGTGGAGAAGGATGATGGCAGTGAGGCCAGCAGAACTGCTGTTTCCAATACAGCTGGTTTGCATCTCTGCAGGAAAATATAAGGATGTTTTTAAGGTTTGGCTTTGTGTGAATTTTTTGATAAGAGATGGTGGAGGGATTTGTGTAAGAGACCTGCATTTCCAGTGAGGGGAAGAGATTGGATCATTGTGGAAAAATTACTTCTGGCTGTATTCTGAAGAAACGCTGTACATGGGAGAGGGGTGGAAGCCGCAGCAGCATCCACAGCAGCAGCAGCAGTGCCTATGGCTCGCTATAAAGGTGCAGGTGTCAGAAATGTTCCCTCATTGAATGTGCTGCCCGAGTTCTTCCAGTGCCAGCAGGGTAAGTGGAGTATGGATCTGACAGTCCTTGCAAGTGGGGAGAGCGTGAGGAGCTGTGTGACACACGTCATGTGGATATGGATAAACAGTACCTCTGCAGAGAATGTAATCAATGAAAATAACACAGTTGCTTYCAGGGAAATTTGTAAAAAGTCTATTTACAATGTAATTTTTAAAATCAATGCACTACTTGTGTTATGTTCAGACATGGATTTTACAGTGGTAAAATCTGTTTATTTTAAGCCTATTCAGAATAAATGCTAAAACCAAGAAAACTTTATTATTAGTAGTTCCAACTGGGCTCATAAAGAATATATTGCTCACATAAATTCCCTTGAAACAGGTTGTTTAGAAAGGCTATTTCAGCTCTTTGTTGGTATGACTGAAACTGTGTACTACCTGTGCTGGTAAAGTGTCTCTTTAGAAGCTGGAAGCTGGTTCTCTGATTTCCAGTTCTTTTCAGAAAGTTTTTTCTTAAATCACCAAGATGCACTGGAACTACAAACTATTGAATCATTTTCACTCATTTCTTTGATGAGAAGTTTGATTTCTGAAGGCCTGGTTTATTTCTTTTGGCATGCCCTTGTTGTTCAGGCTTGTTTTTGCAAGTTACAGAGGTGTGAATGAAGGCAGAACTGGACTGATTTTGTGTGTGCCTGATCTCTATCCCTACACCCACACACAACGCAATAAAAGTGTGCAAGTGCTTCCATGGAAGTTAATTTGGATGTCTAGATATGGAATTGCAGAGCACAGCTGACATTTAGTGTATGTCAAAAAGAAGGCAGCTTGTTCATGGATAGGAACCATGCAGTGAGAACTCTGTTTTTCAGAATATAGAAGCTATTGTCACATACAAAGTCAAGACACCTCCCTGCCAAAAATGGTCCCTATAGAATGAAGCATAATGCAGTGTCTTACTGATATTTTTCATGACTTGCCCATGAGTGCAACAAGTGGATTCTGAGAATGTAATAAATTTTAAAAACTTGTGTTTTACTGCCTGCACAATGATCTCAAAGGAAAATAAAGAATGCACAGTTATTTTCTTAGGCATAGAGTGTGACAGTCTAGCAATAGATTCTGGAGAGTGTGGGTGTCTTTTTCTCCTCTGGTATTACTGATATGTGAGATAGTGTTTACATATAAAGAAAATACCCCTGAATTACAATGCACAGACACTTTTTATGGGAGCTTGTACCTGGTCAAGGAGCTAGCACTGTCTCACTGAAGATAACATTTTGACCTATGAATTTTGTGTGGTGATTTCTATCTTTATGTACCCTCATTGTGATGCAACCCTGCATGAGTGTAAATCAGGGAGCTAAGMTCCTGATGTTTTGTATGCTTGTTAGTAATGCAACAGGCTTAATAGTTTYCTATTCCAGAGCTTTAATGGGTGTTACAGAATATACAATTTTAATTTTACAGATGTGGAATAGGAAAAACGYTATTCAGTCCTGCACAAGTCACCAAATGCAGTAGCTACAATTAGATGCTCCATCTGTAGGCTTTGGGATATGCACACGTTCTTATGAAAAGTGAATATTTAACAGCGCTTGTATTTATTTGAATTTTCTKTTGTGAAATGAAGGGGCTCATTCAGAATTGATGATGGTAATAGCATGATTTGGTTTTCCATTAAATAGATATTTTTTTCCTATTTTTGAAAGAAAAATCTCCCTCATGAATATTTGAATACCTCTGTTGTGACATTATTCCATGTGTCAAAACTGATTACCCACAAGGAAGGGGCAGGACTTTGTGGGTTGGTTATAGTGCTGTGATTCTCCTCCCTCCACCGCTGTGACCCTTGYTGCTGAAGCTGGAGGAGCTMATTTGGGAGCTATTTTTATCTGTGCATCTGGCAGCTGTCCCGCAGGGRCACTGTGACAGTCAGGGAAATTCACCATAAATCAGACAAGTGCTTCAAGACAGGACTAAGGGAAGTACTGAGTAGCAGTGTAGAAACTGCCTGAACCAGCTAATGGCTCCTTCCTGGCAGGATCTTCCAGAGGACAAATAAGTTTGATAATGCAATTTCTGATCTTTAATTCAACATTCTAAACATTTTCAAATACACACACCGAGAATATTTTTTTCTAAGTCCCTAACTGACTTTCTGTATAAAAGCAGTTTGACTGTCAGAGRTGTGGATTCTAGTTTAAAAATATGGAGAAGTTCTAGGTGCTCAGAGCTTGGGTAAGTATACTATGAATTTAGAACTCAAATTTATCTTGACATTCACATTTTGAATGGTATCTTTCTGGTTATTGGCTTGTTAAAACTTGAACTTTGCCATGAAACTCTAAATGGTCAAGAATCAGAACATTATTGTAATAATACAAAGTATTTGTTTGGAGTATTTAGAGGCAATATTGACTGTCTCAACAAAATATAGAGCTATTCCTAGCAAATACAGAATGCATTTGTTGTTGTCAATAGGGAATTTTACTCTTCCATCATGTAAATCTGAATGTATCCAGTGATGTCTAATCAAACCAATTTTCTTTTATTCTCAGATGAGCAAGAGTCAGTGCAGAAACGGACTTTCACAAAATGGATCAATACTCATCTGGCAAAGGTAACACATGGCTTTGAAATTTATTTWAAAAAAGTCAAACCTTTTAATCTATGCCTACACAGCCCTGGAGTATAGAATATGTTAAATTTCTCTGGGCAGTATTTCATAAATTTAAAAAAACATCCTCATCATCTGCACACAGTTGAAGATGAATCTCATCATGGTGGTGGTCAGCTGCACAAGTGTGAGTGGTGTCCAGAGGCAGCCACYCAGCTTCTTTGGCCAGAGCTGAAAGGTGTTCTTTCAGCCAGAGGAAACATCTGAAACTGCTTTTTATGAAATATAAATAGTGGACTTATTGCACACAATATATTAGTATAAAACTTAAATCGTGTCTTGTCTAGTTTGATAGAGGCATACTGAACTGGTTACAGACATAAATAGTGCTTCATGAATTYTGTGCTGAATTAATTATCTGATTCATTGTGAGATTTGTCATGAAACAACTGTTGCTTCTTCTTAATGCAACTTAAAACTCCTGGTTCAGCCTTTAAAATAGTAAAGACTTATTTACACAGTTTTAAAAGTGTTAAGCTACAATTGGTACCAACTTTACCTGAAAACATAAGCAGTGAGATTTAATTTGGCATTTCCTGACATTTTCACACAACACATCTCTAACCATAGTTATCAATTAGTCCAATAAATTAAAATTTTAAACTCCAGCACAGCTTCTTGAAATGCATGTTTTTAAGCCTGAAGATTAATACTCATTAAAATTGAGTAAAGAATATCTKTAACAGCACTGTTTTAGCTTTTGTGTAAGGGATTGGCTAATAATTCCCTCAAAAATGAGCTTAGCAAAGCAGGAAGCCCAAATAATGCTGTATCATGATTTGATCTGTTGAGGCAGTATGGTAGWGGAACAGCATTTATTTACATTGCTGAGGAATGTAATTGAAGAACTTACTATGAAATTAACTATACTGGCATTATAAAATTCAACTGCAAGGACAAAGTTATCTTTGGGACTTCTTGTCAGTGGATTCTCACTGGAAGTGAGGTCTGTCCCCCCATTGTCTTTGAAATAATTTGGAAAAACCCCTCATGCAAGAGAGAATTTAAGTGCTCTGAGTTCCGTTTACATCAACTCACATTGAAAGGCATKCAGTGTTTCCTAAAGCATTACCTAAGTGAGCTGTGAATGAGTGTCTAGGGAGAAAAAAACCTCTTATTTCACATTCATTTATTTCTTAATTGTGTAGTGTCATTAATAATAATCTGATAATTATACACAAGTAGGACTATTAGGTATTTTATCGATATCATACTGTTAGGTATTATGAGTGTGTGTGGGCATGTCATGATAATTTCCAAGTCTACAGACTAACCTTGGGAAGAGACAAAGTCAGGGTGGCAGCTCCATTAAGAGATCTTGCCCTGGATTGGGATTTGTGAATGTTTCCTGCTGTGCTGGTCCCTTTGGGCCATGAGGCCTCAGGTGAACCTTTTGCCTTGCATGATCTGGGTGTGGAGTTCAYTACGGGGTCTGATAGTGTAAAGCTGATCAAACACATTCAGACTAGGCATTTACACAGCCACAGCCCTGACTTTTAGCTGCCTGAGGTATCTTTTAATTACTTGTAGTAACTGGTTTGTGTTAATTCACACTTTAGCAGGAAAGGTGTTGCTGTGATACTTTTATTGATGGCTGTCAGCCCATTTGCCTCACTGCCTATGTCAGATCATCTGGCTTTGCTTCCCATTCCTGCTGTTACAGGAAACAGAGTCAAAGGAGAAGAAAGCACTCTTTGTAGAAACTCGGCTCAACAGGTGTGATGCATGCCACTCAAATTCTAAAGTTTTTAAAGCTTAAGCGTTTAAATCTTTGTTAGTTATGTTTTTGGAAACTGTGGAAATATGTTTTCTGAGTTAATCACACCTGTAGGAAATACAGGTGGGTCTTTGAAGTGCCCGGGACTACCCTTGCACTCATATTCTTCTRGCTTGTAACCCAGAAATTCAATATTTAGGCTATTTGATTTTTGTAAAAGGTTGTTGTAGCTTTGATTGTTTCAAGAGAAACCAGAGATCTGTAAAATCTCCATTGGCTGGAAGCCTTTGAAATGTGATAGGGAAAAATCCTGGAAGGAAACCCACTTTTGGGAAGCATTATCTGCATTCTGCTCTCATCTTTGACCCAATAAAATGTGGAGCATCTACTACCAGTCTGGTACCTAGAGAGGAGCACGGTGAAGTGCTGGCCTCAAACTTACAGCAGGGAAATAGCAATCCATGCTGCACCAGTGTGGGGTAAAGGAGCTGGGAATGAAGGAGGGAAGCTGAGCCAGGGGAAATGGGGGATAGCTAGGGGGAAGATGTTGTGAATTTTGTCTTTCTCCCCACAGATCTGAATTTAACTCAGTATATACATGCAAAATTAAGAGCAACCTCAGTTCAARTTTTCTTTCTATCTCTTGGCTAATCTTGGAAAACTTTGGATTTCTTTCCTTTCATTGCTGTTTTTTATAATCTTGTAAAATTTTTAATGTAAAAAACTAATAGGAAATAAGAGTAAACTGAAAACTTTAAGATATCTTAACTCTTAGCACCATGACTATTTAAAGAAATGTCTCATAAACGAGTTCAAGGGTTTTTGAAAAAAAAAAGCACTGCACAAAACCTCAAAACCAGGAGGAATTAAAGTTTTCTAAGCAAAGATTGATGGGGTTTCACTGTAGCAATTTGAAAGATGGTTGTACAGGTTCAAAGGAAAGGAAACTCTCCTAAAGTAGAGTTGTCATCCTTATACTGTGTTGGTTGAGTAGAGCAAAAAGGATTTAAAAAGAAGCAGTTTCTGACATTGTGAGGAGTAGAGATTTGAAAGAAATGGAAATACACAAGTGATTTGATTATTTTAGGTAGAACAAAGAGCAATTAGTAGCTTGGGAACATAAGCAGGATGTGATTGTCARGGGTTTGCTATGAGTAAAAAATTCTCCCCTGCTAATTGTTAAGATCTTTGTACATGTTTTTCATCTAAAAAGTCATGCTCTAATTGAAACAGAATCTAACTCAGTATCTAAGGCTATCAAGTACTTTAAAACTATTTTTTTTTGCATTTTAACTGTAAAGTTGAGAATGGTGTTGAGAATATGGATACAAATAAATAAGAATGAGCAAAGCAGGTAAATGAAATGAGACTACTGCTGAAATTTCTTCACCAAAAAGGTTGTCATGCACTGGAATTGGCTGCCTATGAAAGTGAGTGTCATCACCCCGGGAGGTATTTAAAAGAGATGCAGATGTGRCACTTAGGGACACAACTTAGTGGTGGACATGTCAGTGTTAGGTTAATGGTTTGACTTGATTTTAAAGCTGTTTTCCAACGAAAATGATTTTATGATTCCATGCATTGAAATTTATGAAAGGCAGTAGGAGAAAGGTGTGAATTTTTTATTTTCTCTTGCTGTTATGATAGAGTGCTACCTTTTTATAATTATGTTTCCTATTTCAAATGTATGTTCTTTCACAAGCAGAAGTCAAGTAAAGGACTTGGCATCAGCTAGTTATGGGACAACTCAAAGAAAGATGGAGATAAAACAGCATTAGTGGGAGCTGTGCCTTCAGAGAGGGGACGAACAGAGAGGAAAGACCCGCGAGTATGAAAACCAGGGAATGTAATTCAGCTTCATTTTGGGTGAGCTGTTAGCACGAGGCTGCATCTGTCCCTCTGCTGCCTCCCTAAACCCAGCTGTCTCTGTTCTGTCATYCTCAGTAGTAATCTGGTGAGGCTCMTCAATTGGAAATCATATGTTTTCTCTGCCAACCACTTGCAGAAATTGGGTCACAATCTATGAAATGAATGTGATCTATCTTCTGGCCATCCTCTTGAATTTTTGTGCACCTGTGCAGTTCTAATGATAAATCAGATATGCATGTGTAAAAGGACAAGAAGTTTTCTAATTTCATATAATTTATTCATATTCTTCTATGACTGTAGAACTGTCCTTCCTCCTCTCAGTCTCAGCTTCAAAGGACAGGCATCATTTTGAGTATGCTTCTGATTATTTTTGAGGCATCTTTTCAAAGTCTAAGTTTAAAATGCAGGACAAATTTACACCAAATATTTCAAAAAGGAGACATTACTTGCATTCAGAACAGCAATTACTTAAATGTTTTTCATTCCATTGCCAATGCGAATTTTTGAGATAGTGGATTAGATGAGTAAAGAAGATGACATTTGTTGCCTTTTTTATCTTCCATGAAAGTTTGGGAGAATGGTAGTTTGAAAGCTTTGAAACACAGACTGTAAATTGGTTTAACACAAATAACGTTTTTGTTCCCAGCCAYAGAAATRATTTTGGTATTGTACTCACCAAAGWATTGTTGTAAACTCACTAATAGAGTGAACAACAAATACTTACTGAAAGAATTTACAATTAATTTTGTATTTCCATTAAGAGGATGAACACATTAAAAAACAAAAGCAGAGGATGGATATCAATTAAAAATAAAACTTAATAATGGATGAGCATTTTTTATTTTAATTGTGCAATATTTATATAATGCTGAATTAAACCTGGGCATTAAACCTCATCTTAAAGCTTTTGAAATTGCAAAATCATATCTTTTATAGYAAAAATAGGAAGAAAAAGCAACAGATAGATCAAGACACAGARCTCTCACACACAGTGCTGTCCATGATATTAGCTTGTTCTTGCAATGTTCTTGGTCTTTCATGAACCTCCTCARTTTTCACCTTTTTGAGTCTGATCCTTTCGGTCTTTTTCAAACCTGAAAACAGAGGCTCCCAGTTACTTGACACTGGCAGAGAAGGAAACAGGCCAATGTCCATCTTGACTGCATGATGAGAMAAATCTGACTGGCASTTTTCTGTTTCAAYAGTTACTGYATRTTTTCAGCTAGTACTGCATKTAACTTSTAATSTTRAACAGTGAATGCTRATGTAATTYRTGTGATGAAATTAATCATGTAAAAYTTAGGACTGAGTCCCTCAGATTAAAGGAATAAAAGAAGTCACTAATAGCAAGGAATATCAAAACTTGTATGCTTATGGATTTAGGAATTGTGGCAGGGGAGCGGTCCAGCTGTTACAGAGTAATGGAAATTTCACATTGTCCTTGTTGTCTTCACATATATTCCCCCGCAGAGTCAAATTCCTTAGTTTCACAGATTTGTTCCTGTTTGTGCATATGGATAGATTTTTCATACATTTTTTCAACAGTTTTTGAAACATTATTTGAAAATTAATGTTGCAAAAATAGTTTTCAATGTCTGCATTGGCATTCATTATGATGCAGATGCTGTTATTCATATAGTATGATTTGTTCATTAGAGAAGTTAAGTACAGGGTGTTAGGAAAAGACTCCAGTAGCAAAGATGCAAATGAAAAATTAAGTGCATGAAAAAGCATTGTAATAAAAGAGTAAATCTTAGCAAATATATGTTTGTTCCATTTCGGAAGTCTGGATTTTACAAAACTTGTGTTACTGTGTGAGGGAAGGAATGTCTACAGATTGCAGGTCTATTAAAAATCTTCTGTTGAGGCTTGTCAGTGAAATATTTTTTATATGTTCCAATGTTGAGTCCTTTAAGTCTTTCAGAATATTTCCTGAAGACTACAGCAAATTGGGCAAGTTGTAAGAGCAACAAGTTTATGAAAAGCATTTCTTCCACAGTTCAGTCATGATCAGTTCTAAATGCAGTTGTTTAAATAACATTTAAAAGGTAAAAATCTAGTTTTTTCACCTTCAAGATATTAACCTTTAAGGTTTGTTCTCAATTAATTCATATTCCTCCTACTGATCACATGAATTTACTTGTATTGAGCGTGACTCCCTGCTTGGGACATGATTGTTCCTAAGTATCATTGCCAGTATAAACTACACTACTTTAATTTGATATACTGCAATAAATGAGTGTTTAATAGAATTCATGCAACGTATGTAGCAGATCATTTATCTTATTTTGCCAATTTTCTTTCTTGAAAAAGCTTGCAAAAAAAAGCAAAATTAAATACTGAGGCATCTGAAAATAAAGTGTGGACCACCTGACAAGTGTACATTTAGTGTCTCATTGGTCATTGAAGTATATTCTGAGTTCTGCCTCAGAATTTTCTTCAAGTTTATAACTGACAGCTTTTCTTTAGTATTCCAGATAATTATTCACACAGGCTTTTCAGCATTCAAAATACAGTGTATTAGGATCATTGCAACTGATTGCATTACTAGGATTATACACCTACACTCAAAAAGACAAAATCTGGAATACAGTCAACATTTTAAAATCACAAAAATTTAAGTTAGTTTTCTTTCCCTCTTTTTATTGATTTGCAGTTAGTATTTTGGCAGTTCATTAAGGCAACTAAATGAATAGTTGTTAAACTAAACTAAAAATAGTTGTTTTATTCTAGTCCCTAGAATAAAAAGTATTCAATATATTCTAACTGAACACAGCTTAAAAAAAGAGATAAAACTTTTCTTCTCTGAAGGCGGATTAAGTAAGCAGTGTTCTTCATCTTTCACTTTTTTTGACATTATATATGCATCCGAGTAGGTATTTACCMATTCCAGCAAAATATGTGTTAATATCAGTGGAGGATCTCCTAGAAAAACATTTATATAGCTTAAGCCATCCTATGTARTGGTCCATATAAAATAAAAAAGCATGTGTGAACTTCTCAGTATCAGCAAGTGTGTGTATGAGCATGGGGAATAACATTGATAGCTATGTTTGTGTAAAAGAGGAGTCTATTTTTCTACATATGCCACTCATTCCATATTTCTGAGGGTGACTGAAATAATAATAATAGGGTAAATTCTATGCTTATGTACCCAAAATAACTTAAAAAAAAAGAAAAAAAAAGGTGATTTAGGAAGCATGATGACAGTGTAAYCTCCTTGTAATTAGATGTTAACATCTTCAGTGTAGTGAAAAACATTATATTATGAAGTGTATTGCTGAGAATATGTTTGGCAGTCTATATTATTAACTAATTTTCCATATTAGAGGGTGTTTATACTGGAGATCTTGTGGCACAGGTGTTGCATCTGCCTTCTGTTCCTGGTTTTRTTGGTTGTAAGATCCACAGTGTGTGGTGCTAAACACTGGCAGTGTTTGTAATTATGCAGCCTTCCAGCAACTAAAAGTACATTTCAGCCTGCTGAGTTAAGGACAGTTGTTGGCATTCTCACACTTCAGAGCAGCAGCTCTCCCCAGCTTTGGTGCTTGATGGTTTCTTTGCTGCTTCTCATGTAATTCATTGCTACTCTACACCTGTTTTTTTCCCCAAACCAATGTTCAGTTCAAGTAGAAAGTACTGTAGGTGTTAATTTGCTTGGTGGTATATCCAGAGATACTTTCAGTGCCTTACCATAGCACCAAGCCTCAGCTGGGRTGTAAATCTTGTTTTTGTAGCTTCTGTGAGTAGCACTGGAGGGTGATTCAGAGCAAGAGTTTGGCTTGGCTGGTCAGAGGTGTTAACTGCAGTGTGAAGCTTTACACTGGGAAAAACAGAAATGCTTCCCAGACTTGCTTTGCAGATGAATTCCAGATGACTTTTGGCTTCATCCTGGGGTGAGACAGTGACCCTCTATTTCAATTTGTGAGTAAGGATACACAGCACAMAAGCTAGAAAGGAGCTGTGTTGTGCTYAAACAGGTTGGCTGACAAGCACRTTAWGGKAACAGGAATTACTGAGTACTGTAAMTYWYACYCTTCAATCTAAGTGTAYCCTAAATTGCTCACTRCRAGAAACCCATCTCTCTTCATTGCTGTAGAGTCAATTTCAAGAAACAAACCTTCCTACTGGGGCATTTGGGTAGGTGGGGAGATTTTTAGGCCTTTACCTCCTGTTGGATTTGGATGGCAGCTGCTATAATCCTCTTTTCTTTATTGCTGATTTACTTTAGCACATAATTCTTCAGTGTTTTTTCATGTGGTAATACTGATAAAACCAAAGCTGCTCCAAGTGTCAAAGTATCAAAGGAAATGATAACACAGAAGGTGAGGAAAATTAAGTGCATTTATGTCAACTGCSTGTGATGCAAGACTGGGAGAAATTAATCTCCAGTGACCTGCTTGCTCCATTGATTTCTTTGGTGYTATATTAAGGAAGAACATGATTCAAGGAAGAACAATATCTATTTCACTTCTATGAAATAAAATAGAACTGTGACTAAATATACCCTCATAATGAATTGTAGTGCTGCTTTATTTTATATACATGAGAAAATGGGCTGTTCTATGAGTGTGACTATTAGAGCATGTCAAATCTCAGATGAAGTCTGCTTCCAACAGAGTTCTTTTTTCACTTTATGCCAAAATTATATTTCATTGAAATACTAGTTTATCCAAGTTGAACATTTTTTTTTATTTGGGGAGCCAGAATATTTTGCTTTCTCCTGATTTGTTATTGCATTTTTACCTTTTCAAGAACAGTGTTTCATTTGTTAGGTTCATCTTTTCAAATCTCTATTTATACACAAAAAATAGATAAGTTGTTGTACAAGTACTTTTTTTTAACAAGTACTTTTTTTTAACAAGTACCGCAAAAGTAAATTATTAAAGTACTTTCAAGAATTGTATAGTCTCATTTTAATTTTAGTGAATTAGGCATTATCATTATCATCATTATGATCATTATATGAATTCTCACAAGCTGATAGAAGCAGAAGGATGCTTATTCTATTTGTCAGCTGGACCAAGTTTAAACCTTGTTTCTGAGAGACATTTTGTGATCACTTATTTACCGACCAGATGAGAGCTGGTAGTTGCACAATCTGGGGTGCATTCAAAAATACAGAGTTTTGTMGTGTGACTTAGTTATTTAAAATTTGTAAAAGATCATGTTTAAATATTTTTGAGTATTATMATTTTTGTGAATGTAAAGACATTTGATAAGCAATTTGTCCTAAGCAGGAGCTGACAGAGTGCTGACAGCACCGGAAGCCTGCAAGGCTGGAGGAGAAAAAATTCAGCAGCTCAGTGTAACAACTGTCAGCTGTGAGAAAGTGGCAGCATCTCTCAAGCAGCTACACCACTCCAGGGATCTTCCCTTCATACAGCTCCTCCTATTGCTCAGACTGAGAGAGTGAAATTTCTGTGAAATATTAACACTAGGAAAAATAATCTGATGGATTGAAAAGTGACTATAATAGTACATCCATAAATTCTGCTTTTTTATAGACTCAGAGGCAGYTGTTGGTGTGGCAGAAATCCGCAGTGTTGCAGTCTGTGCCAGAAATGTTAATTAGTTAAACAGTGTGGTGGCAAAGCAGTGGTTAAAGGATATATTGATATTAAACAGTTTAAAACACAAAGAAGGGGACCATCCACTCTGTTTCTGTTCAAAGAGAAGGGAGTTAGGATGTTGTACTGGTGACCCTTTATAATRTCTGATGCTTTTTCTCTTTTCAGCGCAATCCTCCCATGCTGGTGAATGACCTGTTTGAAGATATCAAAGATGGGGTGATGCTAATTGCCCTTTTGGAGGTTCTTTCAGGGCAGAAGCTGGTAAGAACTTTCTTCTTTCTAAATATACAAGACAGTTGCATATCTTCCGTGGGATACAATTGTCTCGTAAGTTTCTGTATTTCAATACTSTAAAAAAACTTACTCCTACATAGGAAAATAAGTTTTTCACTGAGTGGATTATCTGATTAAAAAGCGCTATTACGGATTAGTACATGCATGCTTGATAGTATGCATTCTGTATTRATTTTGCCATAGTAGTTCATAACAATTCCTTATTTATATATTAGTCTTCTGGGTTTTGTTCTGTGTTAGCTCATCTGGGTTTTGCTGGTATAGTACAACCAAGGTCTAAACTGCAAGTAAGTTCTATACATCTTAAAAAAAAATTAGTCTTTTCTTGTTAAAATTATGGCTTTCTTTCAAAAAAACCCTATACAAGCTCCTCAAATTTAATGGGGCTTTATATCCATTTGCCTTGACAGCTGCTCTGCTGCTGTAAAGAGCCTYCAGTGATGCCAAATAGCTTTATCAYAGCCAAGTTATGTACTGAGGGGACAGTGTGCACGACAAATAGGCTTTCTCTTGGAAGGCAGGCTAGTTTGTGCATATGATGTAGGACAAAAATGAAAGAATTTTGGGCCAAGGGCTCTGACTTTTCCCAAACCAGCTCGAAGATCAGGTGGCAGCATCTGAAGGAGCAGTGCAACAGTCTGTCATTCAGCTTGCTCCAGGGCTCAGGTGTTACAAGGTCCCTCACACACAGGCAGTTTGCAAGTGTTCTCCTTTTCATATTTCACCTCTGTTTTGATTGCAGGTGAACCCCAAAATCAGGTAGCAAGTCAAACTGCAAAAGCAGATTTTACTGTAAAATGGGATAAAGCTGTACTTCGTTATGTGTTTCCGCTCCACTGAAATATAKCCGTTTCAGTTTCTGTTAGTCTGAGACAGAAAGCCTCCCTCTTGTGGCAAACCAGARGTAGTAAAACAGGAAAAGAATTTTAATGTCGGCACCTGTTGCAGTGAAATTCACTGGATTGTATCCTGCCTGTAWTAATTAGGGAAAGACAAGAGATATTCCAAAACTGAATAGTGTCTGGTGAACTTAAAGGTTATGAATACCAGTATGTGAAATAATGTAGTAACTGCCAGAGGAATTTCAGAATTTGTAGTAGGCCTTTGTTGAATCCATTTGTAAAGTCATGAAGGGAATTTAAATTATAATAGTTGCACATTTGCATTACAATATAAGATTCTGTGGGGAATTCAATTCAGTTGTACAGTATTAGAAACCTGGCATGTGTTCTTGATTAAATTCAAAGAATTCTGTCTTTTTTAGCCTACATGTCTTAAGTTCAGCAAAACTCACTGCTCAGTGGGAATTTAGCTGGRGTTTTAATTGCCAGTAAGGTATTAGAGAGATGGGATGAAAATTCTTCGTTAAAGTGTCTTCGCTGCACTGATTTTTTGAAACAACAACACATTGACCTATACATTGCAGGGAAAAATATTCTCAAATGCATATAAATATGTATATATATAGACACACATATATATGTGTATGCATGTGTGCAAAAATAGTGGTAGTTATTTTACATAAGGAAATAAGTTCTCTGATTTAATGGTGTTTATGGACTGAAGCCAACAGCTTGCATCCTGAGATTATTGAGATATATGTAACTTCTTTATAATGGAATTATCACACTTTGTCCCCTATACTTGTCAGTCCTCCCTGTCATGTACACGTAAAGATAAAATTCAACACTTTCACTGTTCCAAGGAGCACTTTTACATAGACATTGATAATAATCTGGAATTTCATTTTTTAAAGCAAATTGGCATTAATCTAACTAAAGTTTAATGTGYTCTTTCTCTTTAAGCCTTGTGAGCAGGGACGGCATCTGAAGAGAATCCACTGGGTTGCCAACATTGGCACAGCTCTCAAGTTTCTAGAAGGTAGACGGGTAGGTATGGTAGCACTTAGCCCTGATTTTCCTTTTTGTTTTTCCTTGTTTCCATAAGGATATGATTTGTATCTACCCATCTGTTTTTATTCTCCAAAATTTGGGCCATGTATGCAGTCTTTGGCTTGCCAGGGCCTAAAAGCTGCTGTAAAGTAAAAATTATAAGGTCCAACGCTAATATGTGGCAATGCATAGGGTGAAAAGTGTCTTTTTTTTAAAATTAATAATGAATCACCTTGGATGAGTTCCTTTTTTTTTTTTTATTTTTTTTAATTTTTTGATGTACTCTTTGGCTCCTCATGATCTCTACTTCCCTGTTGCTGTTCTCTGCAAAGAATGAATTTTATTTCAGGAGAGACATTCATTTATAATTAAAAAAATAGATTTTTGGTCTGCATTAGCTTTTACATGCAAAACTCTACTCCCTGGAATTATAGATATGAAAATTAGGGCAATGTGACCCCTTATTAGCTTGCCAGGACTTCAAATTAATTCCTGGATTTATTCTGGCACAGTCAGTGYTGTGGTCATTTTAGAAAAGGAGAAAAATAGTTTATAAATTTAACAAAAKAAGAAAACTTAAAAACTCACTTTGATTTAGGTATGACTATCATATAAAAGCAATGTACTTCTACCCTTTTTCCTGATTTCTCTTTGCACTGTAATGACTCWGATCTGGATTTTTTCATTAGATTATAGGTTTTTTGTTCCACTAATTTCTGCATTTTAGTTCAGATGAACTAAAATTTAGTTCATTTTTCAGTGCAGATGTTGCAACTGATGATTTTTTTCTCCACAACACTGTACACTGGGAGTTGTTGGATTTTGGCAGTCTTTCCTTCATGTTGGCTGACATCTGACCTAATTACATTTATGTTATATGAGAAAAAAACCTTAACAGAAGCCTGTAAGAAATCTAAAAGAAAACTTTATAAAATGGAAAATGTATGACCAAAGCAAAGACAAATATGTTCCTGAGGCAAAATTCATCTTTAGCTCACAATTTCACTTTTTGAGGAAGTACAGTGTGTTAGTACAAACTGTGTCATGTGCAGCCTGAGGGAGGARGCTTAGGTACAGACAGGGCTGTTCCCTGGGGAGACCTCTGCGACCTGAGACAGGGCTGGGTGAAGAGCAGAACACCCACACTCCCCTGGTTTATGGTGTCACCCCGCAATGGGTGACCCAGCTTAGATCCCAGAAATAACATGGCATTGCAGCTGGGAAGCTGACCCTGCCTAGGATCAAGAGAGATTGCCAGAGCACTGCATTTTTCCTTCTGACTCCTCAGTATTTTTATCAGGACTKGTCTTAGTTGTGGTATTAATATCCCATGGAGGGAGTTGGAAATGTGCAGGGTGTCAGTTGTATTGGGGTGGTCGAGAGCAGTGTTCCATAAGCTGAATCCAACCTAAAGGATCCATAGACCCCCTCTGCCACCTTTCTCCTCCAGAGGTGGGGATACTGTTCAGACAATAAATGCCTCTTMAGCAGCTGAATGCCATCCCTGGGCTGTACTCAAAGGATAATAAATGCAGACAGCCCTCCATGGGCTCTCCCATAAATAAACTTTAATCAACTTACTATTTTCACTGTCCAAAGAGACTTCTGCTAATAGTCCTGTTGTACTACAAACTGCCGCTTGCAATTAACAGATACTATTCTGGACAAAATTTCTTTYCTCGTGGTTCTGAAAAGTTTATTTTTAGTTTTGGATCCATTTTATTGGTGTATAAGATAAAGGTAGCTCAATAACTAGACTAGATAGGCTATGCTTCTGTGAACAGTAGCCTGATCAGAAGCTTTGGCTGAGTGCCTGTAAGTCTTTTCATTTGTGATAGATATTAAAATAATCTCMGTTTCTAGAAAAGGAAAAGATTTTGTTGCAATTGGCCCAGCTGAGAGAATGAGGTATATTTGTTTTTTAGGTAGGTAACAGAAGATTTTCCTTATTGACTAGTGGAAAAACAAGTAATGTCAATTTTAGRGTTTTGTCTATTTCCAGGTGGAGAGGATTGAAAATGTAACCTATGGACACTTTCCTGCTTTTTGCAAAGCAGCCTATGCAGATTTAACTCTGAAAAAAAATCAGAGCTCTGGACTACAATGTGTTTGCTCTTGACATTATCTAGTGGGTTTCCAGTTGCTGATTCAGAGAAATTCAGTCTTTCCTTCTGTTTCGTGGAGAGGTCACTTGAAGTCATTCTCTGGCTTTCCTTTAKACTCCTTGTCAAGGTTTTTCCACAACTTTTGTCCTTGAACAAGTTTCAGTAGTGCAGAAGCACTAGCAGTCATTCATATTTTTATCCTGATTGATGTCTGACTCTTAATTTTGCTGAGGAAATAAGTACTAATATATTTGCTAATTTTCCAATGCTGCTTGCTTTATTACATTTCCTTGAGCATTATGTACATGTTAGTTTCTTTATCATATATTCTCTATCACCTCTTTATTTCCTTCTATCTTAGGAGCTTGTTTTAGGGTGATATTTTATTCAGACTATAGATCAGCAACTGAGAATTAATAGTAATAAAATCTGTTCCCCTTGCTGTTGAAGAACTTAATTTGACCTTGGACAATTAGTTTTTTCCCACTCTATTTTTAAAAGAGCTATTGTTAGGCTTGTCTTGCAAWGGAGCCTTAATCAGTGGTTGTGATATCCTTTACAATAAAATTCTTTTTGCAGTAGAACTGTGGCATTCTTTTTTCCCTTTTCTTTGTTTTATGTTCTTTCCACCCCTTTCCTTTTTATATTTTGATTCTTAAATACACTTTTTTCATTACACATGGATTAGAACTATATTGAGAAACCACTGCATWATTTAAAATCTGTTGCAGAATATTTAATTTGCTCAATAACAATTATATTGTTAGGTGCGCCAAAAATGTGCTTTCCTTGTATTATAAATTAGATTAATGCATTTACCTAATAATTATTCATTAAAAATTTGGTTTTGTATCATATTTTTCCTTTTGCTTTTCATGCTAGTCCGTATACAGAGGATCTCCGGTTTGTACAGTGTTTCTATCTAATTTTTAATTTTCTTTCTGCTTGAATTTCTTTTTYTCCTACAAGTAATAGCATGAATTAGTCTTAAAAGTTTTTCATTACTTGGAAAACTTGTCTAAATGTGAAATTGCACTATTCCATGTTTGGGTTTTTTAAACTGATAAACTTGTTTGATTGCAGAAATGCATTTCAAATATAAAACAAATTTGAAATGCATTTCATAATTGTTATTCTTTGTGCAGGATAGTAACACATGTTTTCTTTTCTACCTAGATTAAGCTTGTCAACATAAACTCAACTGATATTGCTGATGGCAGGCCATCTATTGTGCTTGGCTTGGTGTGGACCATAATTTTATATTTTCAGGTATTACATTTTTTGTACTTCAGAATTGCTGGTCAAAGAGAGGTTCAGATCATCACTTTGCACAAACTGGTGTAGTTCAATCTTTCACTGTAGCTAAGTCACTTTGTGATTAGCTGAGGGTCTGATCCAGACTAAAGCCACAGTTGATGGGAGGAGTGCTTCACATGGAGTAAAATTAGATACTTGTCTGTGGAGTAGATTGGTCTTTGCCTAGAATGGAGTTCTTTTGTCACTGAAACATATTCTTCTGCATTCTCTAAGAAATACAGCATAGCAAAAGAGGAAAATAATAAATCATGGATTCTTGTTACAAGTATCTTTAGCAACCACAGTGGTGACTTGCTGTAAGTCTAATTCTGGTGCCCTTGATGTCAGTCAGCCATTATTGTCAAACCATGTATAAACACAGTGATCCTACTCGAAGATGCAGATATTTGCAAGGATAAAATTTAGCTGTTAATGATGYAGATTGAGAAAAGGTTGAATTTGTAGAGGAGAAATCACTTGCATTCTGTTGAAGTTAGGTGGGAGGAAAAAATGGCTTCTGAATCCTGTCCATATGAGTTAACAAAGTGAGTCACTGCTCAACACTTAAAATAACAACTAATTTATTGCTCTTCTCTATGGAGTTCTTTGACTCCCTTGTGATGTAGCTTTCATGTCTCAGGGATGCTGTTCTCCTCAGCACCAACCACTGTGATGGCTCAATAGTTCAGAAGTCGTCAGAATAAAAGTTAGTCAGAATGATATCAACATTTTAATTTATAACTCATTGAAATGAACAGAGAAAATTATGCTTTTCAGACTTACTGAAACTCCAGTTCTCTTCATCATTTTTATTTTGTCATTTTTTTATGTTTTGTTGTCACAGGCAGATTTGTAATTGCAATGTGATTAAAAGCAAAAATGCAGGAGAACTATGGTTCTCATGCTGTCAGACTCATTCTGCGATGTGACAAAACTTKGGATTTTAAGAGGACAGTATAGAAAATCTTGTAACATCCTCTGGATATAGCTTTATCWTGTTAAAGAACCAAATTGTTAGTCAAATTAATGTTGTTAAAAGAATCAAATTAATGATTTTCATTTGATGAAAAGCATAATGCAAATAACTGTCCTAGACCCTCAACAAGCACTATTCATATGCTTTGCCTGCAGTACATGCACTGTTTCTCCACAAGGTACCTCTAAGTAAAAACACAATTGAGTTTATGCCAGAACAGTACAATACAAAGTAAAAAACTATCCAGATGAGATCATTGAGGTCACTACAATTCTTTAAATGAATGAGCCTCCTCTGAATTTAAGGGGCTGTTTTATAAACTGAACTYAAGCTACATGAAAGGCATTTTCTCCAATCTGATGATTATTTGTCATAACGTGACACACTTGCATCTTGTTGTCGCTGCAGGGTGTCAAGTCAATGATTGTTAGATGCCTTCTGATGTTAGATGTATTTGTGAATTTAAAACTATCACCTGGGCACATGCCTTAGCATTTTTAAAGGTCCTTTAATGTGTATTTAAATGAAAAACAGTTAATAATGGCTTCTTCCCAGCTTTATTTTGACAATTGTRTTGGGAAATTATTAAAGAAACTAGAGTGAATTAAGAAAATAATCTACAAAGAGTCCATTGAATTTTTTTACCCTGCAGATTGAAGAGCTTACCAGCAACCTCCCACAGCTRCAGCCCTTGTCTAGCAGTGCTTCCTCTGTGGAAAGTGTTGTCAGTTCAGAAACTGCAAGTCCCCCAAGCAAACGGAAGGTGGTAACCAAGGTCCAAGGAAGTGCCAGGAAGGCTTTGTTAAAATGGCTGCAGTACACAGCAGCAAAGTAAGTAACCTACAAATGAACTGATTTTATATTTTAAGGTCAAACTTTTTTCTTACATTCTAAGCTCTCTCATCCAAGGATCATCTTTTTGCTCTGTATTTACCAAGTACCTTCTTATATATATAATTATGTAGCCCCTCACCATATACTTTTTGATAACTGAGGCTGCTAAATGTTACCACTATGCAACAATCAAGTAATAAGTAATGATTTGCATTAATTCCGCACGCCGTCATATTCTGTAGTTTCTGACTAATGAATGGGATTATMTCTGACAGAATGAGGAGCTGAAAGGGGAATTAGATGTCTGAATGACAGTGCATTAGTCCCACTGCCAAAACACTCGATGTGACACTGCCAGYACCAAAGTGATTAAGCATTCCTCAGTGAGAGCTTGTAGGAACACTAAATTCTGGCACTTGCTGTTGAAAGGCAAGTGATGAAAAGTTATGTATATCCTTCTGCAGTTTTTTTAAAACAATGGAAGTATTATTACAAAAGTTGCCCTGAATCTTCATTTTCTTAATCCAAGTTATTTTACACTTATTTCTTGCCATGGTTAGTTAACTGAAGAACTTCTTCTTTTTTCCATGAGATTATCCCATGCTGTTTCAGCTTCCAAAAAGGCATTAAACTCCCCCAATAATTAGAACAAAGATACTATAGTAATTTGGTAGCTTCCACAATAAGAAAATACAAATTATAGGTGTAAAATGACATGGATTTATTTGCTCAAATTTAAGAATCACTGGTATTTGAAGACATAAATTGTGCAAATTATAGAAGGGAAGTGGTCTGTTATGGAATGATGCCTGAGAGAAAAGAAATCTATTTGTATAGACTTTATCCATAGGCAGAATACAGTAATTTGGCTACTGTTGCTGGTAAAATAACATCAATGGACGGTGGTCAGTTGCTATTTCCAGACATGCAAACAAACAAAATACAGAAAGATTCATACACTAAACTTTCAGTTTTATTGGGAAGAGKAGATAAAGTGTGTTGAAAGAAGCCTGGTGATACCTGGTGCTACTCTTTACTTAGGCCTGCTTCACACTGCCATTTGCAAGGGCTGCTTTCTTAAAGTCAGTGCAAGTGTTTCATTGATCACTATGTGCTCTGAATGAAGCTTCTACTACTTCTATTGTTTAAGCAACAACTACTGTTGCTTAAACCTCCCAATGGCCAAGACTACWTTAGTGTCTAAGCCTGTCCTGAAAGGATGCTTGCTTGCACAGAGTTAAAAGAGTCAAAGTTAAAAAGAGTCTTGCTCTCCGTGGAGCACCATCCCTTTCAGAACTACTGGTAAAAGAGGCAGGCAGAAGTGTGGTTCAGTTCTGATTACTTTCTTATTGYATATTGCTATTTCTGGATCATCTGTGTTTATTTTTTAGTGGACATACCAAGTGTTCTGGGTGTATGAAATTATGGTACAATTCATGCTTTTGCTAAGAACATAAAGAAATGTATATGATAGTTTCCCCTAAACAGCTGTGATGTTACTGTTCATGCTTTCATTTTAAAAAAAATAACAGGTTAGTGCAGGTTTTTTTTGGTTTTGGCATGTGTTTGATAATGATGTACCTAATTGAACTGTAGCAGTTTTAATGGAACAAGATTCATAGGGAGGGAGAGAATGGTGAATGTGTACATCCACAAACTTTGTGTGTGTCATATAAGAACTTTGAGAGCTTTGGTGCATTTCACTGCTCATTGCTTCATGGCTTATTGCCACTAGCAAGCCTACTGGAGACAAATACATCATGTATATGGTAAAAAACCCTTGGATCGTCATACGCAGAAAAGAATTTATGCAGTGGATGGATGGAGCTGTWGCTGACCTGATTTAGCATTACAGGAATAAGTGATTTAGGTTTAATGATGGGTAACCACTGKGTGGAGCTTTCATGTCTCCCCCTTTGTTTCATGTAGTCCTGACATTATTAGTAACTTMTTTTCTTTTCATATTCTTTAGGCAAACTGGAATTGAAATCAAAGATTTTGGACAAAGTTGGAGGAGTGGTGTGGCATTTCATTCTGTTATTCATACTATCCGCCCAGATTTAGTGGACATGGAGAAAGTGAGGGGAAGGTCAAATAGAGAAAACYTGGAAGAAGCCTTCACAATTGCAGAAGCAGAACTAGGAATTCCAAGGCTCCTTGATCCAGAAGGTACCTAATGCATAGTTGAAAAAAGTTTGAACTRCTTGCATGGGTTAAGCCAGATGTGCTAATTCACAGTGTTTAGACATTTAAGCAGCATTTTATGCCWTYCAGCTAAAATTTTAATTTTCCATSTTTWATAYTTGCCTAGATGTGGATGTTGAAAAGCCAGATGAGAAGTCTGTCATGACCTATGTAGCCCAGTTTCTGAAGTACTATCCTGATCCTCATCATACAATGACTGATGTGCCAGAGAATGATGTAAGTTTCTCTTGCATAACTATAAGAAACTGTTTATAACAAAGGGGGATGTTATAAATACATTTTATAACCTCCTTACAGTCCATTATATGTCCTTTTGATGAGCAGTTYAAGTGACAAGCAAGCACAATAAGAAAACTGGGAAACATTAGCTGAGAATAAAGGAGCAAATGTTGCAGACGTTTAGTAGGTGGAGAAAATAAAATGGTGAMCCTGCAGATACTTTCCTCTTTTCAGAAGTAGTGGGATCAAAAAATAACACAAAGAATTATTGTAGATAATAGCAAACCAAAGGATCCTAAAGCTTCTTAACAGTTTTTAAGCATAACACCAATGAGATTGTAATAATTTGTTAGCTGGAGCAATGTGTCATTTATGTTTCTGCCACACTGGGTTTCTGGTTAAGAACAAGAATGGTCCAAGATATTGTTTACAGTCTTTGGGCTTTTATGCTTGAGAGGCATTTACCATTTTGGCATAGGTTCCTTTCTATTTCACTCTGATGTTTAACTCTTCGCTCTGAGGAAATGTTTTCAGTCATGTTTTTTCCTTGTAATTTGATTTGTTTGTGCACTGGTGCATTGGCTTTGCACTGGAATGGTTACACTCAGCGATGCCAAGTTGTCATGACTCACTTCCTAGCCCTGATTTGCTTTCTTCATGGCAAACACTGGAAACACTGCTGAGACAATCTGCTCAGCCCCAGCAAGGGAGAAAGAAGAAGCAATTTTTATCTGTGTTTCTCTGCATTCCCTACAGAGGTTGAAAACAGCTTTGAAAGGAGTGAATCTCCYTCCTTATGGCTGTGTGAGGATAAGGTATAGCTGTAGCTTTGCTGTTTAATTCCAGYGCCTGAGCAGTGGGATTCACCATTTTCCTTGCTGCACCATTAACCTGAGGACGTACTCGTGCCCRTGTCTCAGCATCCCACTGATCCAGGGGCTGCTGGAGGGGACTGGGTGAGCACTGAAGCCTCGTGCTTGATCCGTTCAGGCTCAGGCAGTCCTGCCTTCTCCATACCAGGGCACACAGGGGAGTTTCTGCTGCCACCAGCCTTGGCCAGGCCTTCTGCCTGTGCTGGGGCTGGGWTTTGAGAAACAACCTCACCACCTTCCCCTGAGCTTTTTGCAGAGATGGTGCAGGAGAATGCAGGATTCAGCCATTCCATGTCAGGCAAACAGCCCGTCTCTGGCTGTGCCCACAGAGATGCTAACAGTAGTTATGAGAGGGCAGCTAATGACTTGCATCCAGATTTCCAGTTACCAGGAAACAGAAAAACACAAATCAATTTGGCATGCAAACATGCTGATCTCAGAACCACTTCTTCTTCTTAGATATCACCAWGATATTCCACCAGCAATCCACATAAATTTTGGTAGAACTGCTGACCCCTTTCATTTYACAGTGCAGAAACCAGTAACTGCCAGACTCTGAGAAGAAAGTAAAGTTTGACATTGCACTAAATTTCTAAGGTCRTCATTCTTTATTTCCAGGAGGAAGAACTATATTCTTTTTTACTCTCCTGCAGTAACCATATCATCTTTACATTATTTGGTTAGTTTAGTTACTTAGGACCAGWTTCACCTTTAAAAACTAAAAGCTAGGTACCCACAACATTCCACCTGTAGTCAGCAAGAGACAGACACTTCCCCAGATGTGATCTTTCTTAAGAAGGTCTCCTAAACAAACTTCTGGAAGCCCATGCTGCAGACTGTTTCAGCAGAGATAAAAGAGAATCAGAATAATCCATCTCATAGGTAATGATAGATAAAATGTTGTTGGCGGTTGATTAAAAAGCTTTTTATTTTAGTGACCAGTGTAATGCCTCTATTTCTATCCTTTTTGTCTTCCTCCTGAAGGATAGTCTGAAGAAAARTTTATCACACAATAGTAGAATCCTTGGGGAGATAACTTAGAT
Organism: Malurus melanocephalus; assembly: GCF_030028575.1. Lineage (NCBI taxonomy): Eukaryota > Metazoa > Chordata > Aves > Passeriformes > Maluridae > Malurus > Malurus melanocephalus. Next base: position 886,090 of record NW_026623496.1, on the reverse strand, counting down.
AAAGTCTAGTCTAATGCTAGACTCTTGTCCCCTGAATTCTTGGAGGAATCCTAGTTTCTTGTTTAAGRATATATATTTTACCTGACATGTGTTAAGTGCCTGCTGTAGAATAAGTTGGACAGTAGATGTTAGATACAATGGGTCTTATCTGTCTTAAAAGATAGATAAGGGGACTGTCTCAGGGACTATCTCAGTTGCAGGTGCCTTWATTTAGTTAGAAGAATCCTACTTCAGACTGGACTGTGTCTGGGTGAAATTGGCAGGGAGAGGGAGGGCAAGAGGAGGTTTCTAATCCTCTTCCCGCACCCTCCAGCCTACTCAGCTGCCACTGTGTTTCCTTAAGATGTGTTGTCCACACAAATTCCTGTTCATCTTCCCTCCTGATTCAATGCTCAGTTTATAAAGAATTTGCATTGGATGAAGTGGAGTAATGATTGAAGCTTATCCCKAACTTGTGGTCAGAGGGAAAAGCTRCTTGTTCATGCATTTCCAGAATTAAAAGGGGTCCAATATCTCATGCAAGGGCCAGCTATGAACATAYGTGAACTTGTTTAGTCAACACATCTCAAAGAATCACAGTTACCCTAAGGTAAGTAACTGTTTTGTCAGATAAATAATGCAGTGCCTCGCAACCTGAAAATCAGATCTAGTATGAAAACTGATTCACTAGATATGGTACAGACATGTGAGCTTGATAATAGTCCTAAGGACATCTTGTATTCCTACCTGTGTGGCTCTTACTGTTCTCTCTGGACTTTGTCTGCTTTGCTTTATTTTATTTTGCTTCTTCTCTTTTTCCTATGTGTTTCATATTGCTAGGAACTTCAAGCAATCCCAACTTTTGTAATTTCTTTTATGAAATTTAAGGTAAGGGTATATGCTCAGAAAAATTAGTTGGATTGAAACTTTCATAGTTACATTTTTTCATCCTGCACTTATTTGACTTTAGATTTTTCTTAATGTACTTGATTTGCTAACTTTAAGTTAATCTTTCCAGAAAAGCAGATAGATTAACATGATGAATCTACATCTGCTGTCTTACACAAGCTGATTTTAACAGCCTAATGCTTAATTTTGCAAATAACTTAATAAAAATATTATAGAAAAACAAGYCAACTTTCTTATAATAAATCTCTGCCTATGCTTTAGGTTTTCTTAAGTATAGATAAAAATAGATTATAGCTCAATGTTTCCACACATCTAAAYTCATTTTAGATGGATATTTTTGTATGTCTTTAGGTTTATAGAGTAGATAGTAGAGTGTATGATTGTGATGTAWGTAGACTGTAGGTTGGAAGAAAAGCATGTTCATGTGTAATTTCATGACATGTGTCACGCCYTTTTTCCTCTAAATTATGGTATTTTTAAATACATACTTTTGTAACCATTTAGATTCTTCTAATTTTATAGTATTAACTGAGACAAGTTCAGAATCTATTATAGAGTATATGAAATGAGCATTCAGAGGTGAAACTGAAAGACTGCAGAGTGAATGTRTTATGAAATAAGAGGTGTCACTGCAGTGTGTCTATAGAGTTTATAGTTTGACCTCATCCAATTAACTGCCTAGATTCCACACTCATGGGTTTTTTTTTTTGTAATTGGGATTTTTTTTTTCTGAATAAATATACAAAATATATTATTTTTAAGTGATTAGGGTCAAGGGTTCATCTACGTCTCACATTATAAATTTCTAACTAGTGATGTATTGAAACAAAAGGTTATACTGAGAGCAGAATTATTCCTGTATTTTTTATCCATTCAAGAAAAATTTGGCACCTTTAATGGGACTTTATACATCCTTAGCTTTACACAGCTCCAGTGCATTGCTTCTTAAGCCAGTGGAGATTTGAAGTGGTAAAAGCCCTGCCATTTTCCTTATCATGGTATAAATTTAACTCTACTTAAAGCTCACCCCCTCAAAGTATTTCTGATGTAAAGTCTTTCTTTTCTTGTGCTCTGATGAGCAAGTAATTCAGAAGATAATCCTGTCATCTCTGACATTTTTATGCCAGCCGAGTTCCCCAATGTAAGAGGAATTTCCTGAGCAGCAGCTGCAAAAATAGCTTTCTGAGCTTTTCCAGGGATTTAGTCTACTTCTGCAGATAGTCATTACTGGCTCATCCCTGAAGGTGATGCCTGGCTCAGCATTCACTCTGTGTCAATGATATTGCTGTCAGGGAGAGAGTTTCAGTAACATATATACCTCCAGTAACACTTATATATATATAACCCAGAGTTTTCAAAAGGAACAGCATAATTAACTGAATTTCTGCCCGAACTTTTTTGAAGGGACTTTATTTTTCCAGTACCTATGGAATACAACGGTACAGTGTCCCTGAAAAACAGGTGACTTAACTTCTTTGGATTTAAAATTTATCATTTGAAAACTCTATTGTGTCTGTGCTTGAGAATTTGAACAGTTCACTTAGTTTATAATTACACATTAGAGAACTAAACAAAATACGCCTTATCCAGTCCATAATTAAGATTCTAATTATATTTTTAGTTCTTCACATCCTAGAGTATTCTGTATTATGTAATTTTCAAATTACTTTTGGCATACCAGTTAATAAAATGATGTTTTGGTTTTGAGTCTGGGCAGAAAACTTTGCAAATTTAAAATGTCCATCCCCCCTTATCATATTAGGACTCATAAACACTTTTCTCTAAATRCCTTCTTTGATGTTCCTTGTCAGTTCAGTGCTCCAGTTCTGTTCATCTCTAGAAATCAATGAATATTCATGGAATTGTGTAAGGATAAATTAATATTTTAAAATGCTGCTTGGAAGTAGTATACTGATTGAATCACAGGATTTTAGATAAACTCAAATAAATGGATCAGAGATCAGTGGTCCTCATGCTGGGGAAAGCAYGCATAACTTTTTGTTTGGTGGTTTACCTTCTGATCTATATGCTACTTCAAATGTGCAGGCTTTAGAAAATACTTTAAATGTCTTTGAGAATGTCTTTTTGATTTTTTTCTATTAAGAAGGACTAGGCACTAATGAAAGTCTTGTTTTAAGAATGATAGCTCATTAAATCTGGTGGGTGTTGATGACAAGTGCCTTGGTGTCTAAAAAAGTGAATCTCTTCTGTTGATTACCCAAACTGAGACTTCAAAGTGCTTTAGTATCAACCAAGGACTGCAGAACCTAATTTGCAGGTGGTAAGTGATGTACTGAACCAGAAACCTGTGAAAACTTACGAATAAATAAATTAAAGTTTTATCATGCATTGTTGCACAATGACTTTTATAGCATCCAGTTAGGTGGTTACTGAACCATCTACATCTTCTGCAATTAAGTAAAGTAATCAAAAGTTTGCCTAAATAATTAATTTTAAAAAATACAGAAGACTTAATGCCACCTGTTACTGTTTCTCTGATACTAAGGAAAATATTATGTGATGTAAGAAGTTCCTGTTCTGTTGAGCAGCTGTTCCTGTGTTCTTTATCTTCAGGTACCATGAATGCATTCTTAATCCCAGAGATACTCTATTTCGAATAGATTTGATCAGCCAGCATTAAATTTTTAAACTGTGATGACAGGGACTTTGCAAAATACCTGTTTTGCTCAGATTCCTGTATGAACAGTTGCAGGCACATAGATGCTCTTTCAAAATCTTACCTTAAGGACTAATACAAATATGAGACATAGGGGAATATAAGACAGTGTTTTACAAAGCTGAATTTTGTAGTGTGAATTAAAAGTAATATAGAGAGTATTGGGGCACACGTTGTCTTCATCACTTCAATAATATCTTACTGAAAGTTTCAGTCAGTAAGATTGCTATAGGATTTTCAATCCTATATTAAGATACCTAGTTTAGTATTGCTTTTATGGAGCTGGCAGCTAAATACTAATAGAGATCTCAACAGTCTCACTAAAGTTATAGCTTCTTAAGAATAGAGCAAATTTAATATTATTTTTTTTGGCTGAATGAGTTAAGATTCTCTCATTTTATRTTCTCCTTGGTTGGACTCAATTRTCTTAGAGGTCTTTTCCAACCTAAATGATACTTCTCATAGAGAAGCAGTCATGAATTCACTGTTTTGCTCAAAGAATCTTGATGTCATTTCCCCACAAAGACTGGAACAATATAAATTTTATTCTCCTTCTCTATATTTGTATGATTTGAGAATTTAGAAACACTAGGAGTTTTGGCTTCTTGGGACACCATGTTCAAGAAAAGCCCAATATTGCAAGTACCAGGAGCAGGGAAATGTCAAATCTGTCCTGTGCTGTTTCTCAGGTATCAGCTTTTGTGTGTAGAAGACAGGAGTGTGAGCTACAGAGAACTTCTGCACAGCACAGCTGCTCTAAGAGCATGTTAACCTCACTGCAACTACCTGGTTATCCAGATAACTGGGATAATTGCAAATCTGTTGTGCAAATTAAGTTCAACTAACTACCACTGTTTTGAGTAGAGGTTYAGTAAAAGATTTAGTAGAAATACACCAAAGAAGGATTTCTTTCCTATTTCAGGAGGCTGTCCTTCCCTTGGCTGAAATAAAGCAATAGTTTTATATTTTTAAAATTATTAAGAGAAGTTATRTTTTGCAGATTTTAGGCAGCTTTCAAAGAAAGCAACCATAAATAGGCTTTTTTTCCCATGTCAGGATCATTTCCTAAAAGACACTACTTTGTTTCTTAAATACAAAAGTGGCTACTCTTTTTTTAACCCAGTCCAGTTTTTCTTCTCTCATGTAATGCTTGAAGTGTAATCACTTATTTTAGGTGATTAACTTATATGATGGATGTTGCATTTGTTCAGTGTAATAGACAAATGTGTTGCTCGTCTGCTTCTGAGAAATTTTACAGTAATAAGATTTCTTTGGTTTCAAGAAGTAGCTTCTGATTAACAGCCAGCACATCTGGTTCATTGTTTGGAAATCTGAGATGGACATYCATCCTTGTATCCTCCTTGACAGCCTCCTCACACAGTGCACAAAATACTTTCCGTTTTGTGATAACCTTTGCATATAACATAATCACACACCTGAAAGTTCCTGTTAGTGCCCTTCTGTCCACTGCCAGGTCACTGAACTCTGCAGAAAACTTTGCAGCCTTAAAAAGCCGCAGTACCATGACAGACTGAAGTGTTAAAGGCAAAATGTAAAACAAATATGCTTTTCTTCAAAGCCATAAAATGGCACTGAAGGAGAAGAAACTGAATRTAAATGGGGTTTCTTGCTTTCTTTTCATTTTCCATGTTAAAATATTCAAAATATTTCARTTACTTCTGAACTTGGAGCTTTATGTCAAGGATTACCCTGAAGTCAATCTGACAATAACATTTCTTTTCAGCAGTAGCAGGCCAGCTAATAAATGATGGTGAAAGACTAAAAAAAATCCTCTCCTGTCTCAGCTCAATTAACTTTTACTGAAAATTGMCTTTGCAAATTTGTTGAAGACTAGRATTAGTTGTTAAGATAYCTTTAAASAACTTTGTGTTAATTTAGMATCAGATGAAAACTGCAAATATCCCTGACACTGGAATGTCCCAGTGTGTCATRATTTCACAACTGTAAGACTCATATCTAGTTGCTGCCTTCTCTCACACTGAGAAAGTGCTTTTCAGTTAGATTGTAAGAAGGTAAATGATGAGAGAATTGGGCACATTTTCTTTCATGACAGCTAATGACCTTGACTTGCTATAGAGATGTTAATTTGTGGACCACCTCTGACAGCTCTACTAAAAGGCTCCAATGGTTGTTNTTTTTTTTTTTTTTTAATGTGTGGTTGTACTACATGATAGAAAGAAGACAGACTGGTGCTAAGAGACCTAAAAGTGTGGGCAGACCAATTCGAAAGAGACATAGCCCGAGCACAAGTGGCAGAAACAAGCTTRCAAGAGAAATATCAGGTAAGCAGCAGGGAAATTTATGTCTGATTACCAATTATTGTCATCATTATGTGTAACAGGTACTGCAGTATTTCATGCAGTCTGTATCTGTGTGAGTCACTGTAGTGTTGTTTAACGAAATAAGGACACAAAATGTCTTGCCTTTTATTGGTGCAGGAATTATAATGTCAGCTCCAGCATTGCTACGTAGGACAGTGCACAGATGGTTTGCCTAACRCAGAGCTTTTCCCAGCAGTGTGAACAAGGACTGTCCTAGTTAGAAGAGAGCATGTGTCTGTGCCTCCTTCCAGATCCTGCGTGATTTAGCTCWGATAGGAGGTGTGACTGAAGGCTGGGTGAGGTGACAGGTGGAGAGGACAGGGCTGAGAGTTTCACTTTCATCCGCTCTCTCAAAGGTTAATGTCTGAATCAGAAATACAAAACTTGGCCTAAATTTTCTCCTGAAGTTKGACTGTTCTCTAAATGCAGCCTCTGTCCCAAGTGGCATTAAATCCATTTGCTATTTTATCTGATCAATTATTATCTCATTTCATATATGGTTCAGGCATCTGATAACTGAAGGGAAATACAGAAGTCCTACCTATATATAAACCATAAATATACAAGTAAATAAAGAAGTTAAGTGCTATTCCTCTTTGGAAAGGATTAGTACTCCTATCAGTACAAAATTTTCACAAGTTATGGTATTCCATAAATGTTAAAGAATTTAAATCCTTGACTCTGTTCTGGAATTGATTTGATTTTCTCTTTGTGCAGTCATATAAGCATTTCAGGGTACAATATGAGGTCAAAAGGAAACAGTTTGAACTTGCAACCCAGTCAGTAAGGAAAGATGGTAAATTATCACTTGATCAAGCTGTGGTGAAGCAAGCATGGGAGAGGGTTTCTTCCAGGGTAAGTGGAAAATCATGGTGCTATATATTTTTCCTTAAATGAAGCATAGAATTTAAATTCATTTCAACACCTGTTTGCTATTGATTTTATTAGGCATTAGGAATCTAAAAGTGTACCCGATTTCTGGCACTGCTGAATTATTTTGCATTTGTTTGAGAATATTTACTGCCCTGTCATCTTTAATGTTGCTCAAAGACAGAATATAAACTTTAAGAAAAGGACTATGCTTTGAGATTTTACCCTCCTTCAGATAAAGGGAAAAGTGCTCAGCCAAGTGCAAAACACTGCTGATAGAAAGAAAAGCATACACAGTGCCCTTTCCAAACCCAGTGTTCTAATGTAAATTTCTACTTTTTTGAGAAATTCTAATATAACATTTTTTAATATCACTAAAAAAAAAAACTTCCTGTTTAATACTGAATACTTTACTAATAAAGGAGATTTTAATTCTATTTTTGACCTGTTTCCACTAGTAATAAATTAACCTTAGTATTCATGATTGGAATTTTGTACAACTGAATGAAAAATCCCAGGCGAGTTATATTGTTTTTCCCAAATAAAAAGTTAAAAAAACATTATTACTAGTGCATATCCATACTATATGTATCTTTTTTTTAATGCCATGTAGTTAACAGAGGTTCTGTTTAAAATGTTTCTGGGGTTTTCACATAATTTTTGTAGTGTTTTCACTCCCATAACTGGCATTACCAATAAGTCACAGTGTTTTACTCCGACATTCTCCCTCCACAGTCCTTTGAGGCTCTTTTGAACTTTACACACAAAAAATATGTTCACAATAGAGATACAAAGAYTTTATGAAGGAGCATGAATTAAATAGCATTAGCAGAAGAGGGTCTTGCATCCCTTACTGTTCCTATTTACAGATGAAATCCCAGATATTTAGCTTGTCAGTTGTTCCAGTATATTTGTTGTCATTCTGTAACTTCATTACCATTCAGAAAGGAAAATACATAAATCAACAAACTCTTACAGAGATTTTGTTGCCTGTGAGAATGCTGTAATTTCCAGACTCATGTGGAGTAATGTACCTAGATTTATGTCTTAGATATATTTTGTTACATGGGGATTTGGTCTTACAGCGTAAACACTATTTTTTGTCAATGTACTTGTTTGTATTATTTAGCAAGGGAGAATTTAAATACCTTTTATTTAATCTTTTATTTCCTAGATGCTTGATTGGCACATACACCTTGATAAATCTCTTCCTGCGCCTTTGGGCACCATCGGCGCTTGGCTCTACAGGGCAGAGGCTGCTCTGAGGGAAGAAGTAACTGTTCAGCAAGCTCACGAGGAAACAGCAAACACAATACACAGGAAGCTTGAACAACATAAGGTAGATGTGCATACATTCATTCTGTGCCTTATCCTCCACTGTTTCCACAGCTTTAAATGATCCATACCCGACAACGTTTATTTCTCATTTCTGTGCATTGTGTTGTCTTGTTGGTGGCTAAAGCTTGGTGTCCTGTCAGGGTGACTTGAACGGTGATATCTGTGGATCTTACAATGATTATTCAGAATTGCTTTTGAATGTTCTTGCTTATATCTGAAAGATATCAGGTACTAGTATTTTAATTTCTGTGTTAAAACGCTGTAGGGAGCTCATACTGTTRGGCATATTGTTCAACCTGTATGAACTAATTGGGTGAAACAGGGAAGAGGGAATAAATTGCTAACTGTGCTGACAGTCAGTGCAGATGATATGCATGGGGGGAGAAAATGAGAATGAAGAGAGTTTTCATAGTGTTGTGATGACAGATAGCATGATAGCCATCTGTGATGGCAGATAGCGTGCTGTGGCAAACAGGAAACTTTTCCAGATGAATTTAAATAATTGTGCCCTTATTCTTTGCTGAGTCCAAGTTCACATTTTAAAATCAAAACTGTGAGGTTTTTTTTTTTCCTGTGGATGTTCATAACATGTATGAGAAAAGCATACTGGTGAAAAAATATGCKGGTGAGATGGTAAAAGAAACTGAACCGGTAAATGAAAGGGAAAGATGGTGTAGAGAAAGGCAGTATTTGAAGCTGTATTGTTCTAGATTGCTTTTTTTCCTCCTCTGTCACTACTATTTTAAAATTTGTTTGTAAATATGTTATTTTTTGTGTTTAGGATACAGGTGGCATTTTTGCATCAAAAAGTAATGTCAAATAATGGAAAGCTGAAAAGATTAATGGTCATCTGATTACTTTTTCTTAGAACAATTGCAGGTCTTCTAACTTTAGTAGTAACTAATAAAATGTAACAAAAATAATATTAAAATCTGTGGAAAAATATGGATTTTTTTTCAGTATTATCTCTTGTAATGCTAAATTTCATTAACTTTGTTGGTAACATCAAATGTTTCAGGATTCATAGAACTTGACACTGGCTTAAAAAAAAAACCAAGCAAGTCAAACAGTCTTTTGTTCTAAGAGTGTGAACACTATGGACCTCCTTTTGATACATTCATAAGAAGTACAAAAAAAATGTGCCCTAAACTGTATTTTATTTGCATCAGAAATGCTGTGGTGAGAGATTTCTGTGGCAACAAATAAACTTTGATTTAGGTTAATCTGTGCCAGGGGAGTTTTCCCATGGGAGTGGGATGGAAAAAGCTTCAGGAGAAGCATATGTAATTATATCYGTTCCTGGAACTTGTTTTGTTGCTCAGATTTGAATTGATGAATCCTAATGTGCTACTGCATAGTACCAGAAATGCATTAGCGTATTTTTTTTCAGTCCTTGTTTCCTTGTTTTCTTCTGGTTTGTTTGTTTGTTTGTTATGGTTTAGTTCAGATAATGTCACTGCTTTCTTTTTATCTTGGTCTCATCTGACRATGGGTTGTTTCAGTGAACTATACAGCTTATGGCCATTTTGAATTTAGTACAAAATATACCATCTTATTTGGACAAACCTCATGCAATCAGGCAAACACAAATGTTTATTTTAGTTGATATTGCTACTGAGATCCAGGAATTAAGGGCAATATCTGCTTGTTGAGGGTCATTTCCCAGAGCAGGATTTCATTTTGTGACAACACTCTCTATAAGCTTTCATGGGCATCCTGTTGATATTGGATGAAACTGCTGGGGGTTTTTTTGACTCACCAGTGCATGTTAGGGACACSTCATTTTTGTATGGCAAAAACTTTTACTCCAAGTCTTTCCTTTATGTGAGACTATGTCAGTCACTGGAGTTTTCACCATGGTAAAATCAGCACATCACTTGCACTTGAGGAAGCCCGCCTCATTTCTCCTCACAGTAAGGTGTTGGCTGAAGCAGAGAACAATGAAARCACAGGCAGATTGATGGGGATAGTGGGGCCATTTGGTGAGCTGAGCCAGAAAATTACCACTGATTCCTCCCGTGCAAACACTGGGTGTTGGCTGGGGATAAGTCCTTCCTTGGCACACAGGAATAAATACATATGTATGATCAATGCAGAAGCCTGCATTTTGTTCTCTCCACTGAGAAAGGGGAATCTTTGTAGGATCTTTGCTGGCAGGCTTCTGAGCACCTCGTGCTGGCAGCTGTCTGTCTGCAGTAAAAAAAACCCCACCATTCCGTGCCCTCTCCGCCGCTCTCTGGGGACTCAGCGTGTTCCTGCTAACAGTATCTCTTCAAAGATTGCTGCCAGTCATTCATTTCAATATGTAATCTCCAGGAAGCCGTTTGAAGCGGTGTTGCTTAGTTACAGTTGAAGTGTGCTCTGCTGTAAGGGTTTCGCTGGTTCAGTTCGTATCGCAGGAGCACAGGTCGGGTACCACATTCCGCAGTCGTTCGTGCACTACTGAGACAGCGATCCTGAAATCTTTTGATGGTGAGAGAGTGAAAAGTTTACTAAATATGGAATATGTACTTAGAGAAGGAGCTATGGATCTTCTGCCTATATATAGGAGAGTAGATTAGTTGCTGAAAATTTCGGTCTATACTTAGCAAAGGTTAGWGTCTGTTATAAAGGTTTAAAGAGTAAATTTAGGAGGATTATGCTTTGTGATGTTAGCATATTGTCAGACTGCATTTCAGGGATTATTTAATACAGTTAAGAGTTCTTGTTTTGTTCTACCTTTGCAGTGCATCCTGTTTTAAAATCTTCCATAATTGTTCAACATAGCTGTAACCGAGCTTCCCATAAGGAGGTTTCCTGTGTAAATGTTTAAGTTGATGTAAATTATTTTGTGGTATGCTTTACCTTGCATGGAAATGTGAGAGCATGATCAAATAGTTAACTACATTGAGTCATCAGAGCCGGCTTAAAATTGTGCTTATTAGTTAGATAGCCTACTGTGAGCCTTTTCTCTCCCTCCCCTCCCTCCCCCCAGTMTCTCAATATCTCTCTCTTTCTTAAAATCCAATCAGGATCTGCTGAAAAGCATAGATGGTCACAAAAAGGCATTCCATGAGATCCACAGGACCAGGTCTGTTAATGGCGTGCCTGTTCCACATGACCAGTTAGAGGATATGGCAGACAGGTAAGGCTTTCAATCTGAAATAAAAAGCTTCTGTGCATGATGGGGAGCCTGTTTGCAGTTTAATCTGTTCATGTAGAAATCAGTCTAGTTACATTTCTCAGTGGTAAACTGAGATGGATAGAAAAATCTCCTAGAATATACATAAAAATATACTGAAAAACCTGATGCTTTTAAGATTGATGAGAATCAACATAAGCTATAGATTTTGGATGGGAATACTTTTTTTTATATTGATCCTGTTGTTACTTGTCCCTGTAAGAAATGTTATATAACCACAGCTAGGATGCATGTGAAAAAAAAAAAGAAAAATGACTTTGCAAAACTTAGTAACAGCAGCAAACTGATGATTCCTATGAATAAACAGAAATATAATTAATTTGTTGTTTAAGAGCAGTTAGCAGGCTATCATCATACATAAATTGAATGTAGACTCKGAGGTGAAAGATTAGAAAAATATTGGAACAGTAACTAAAGCTTTCAGTCTCTCCTAAAAAAATTAATATTACTGTATTTTACTATATGCTGATTCATTTTATAGGTTTAATTTTGTTGTCTCTTCATCTGAACTCCATCTGTTGAAGATGGAGTTTCTGGAACTGAAGTACCGTCTGCTGTCACTGTTAGTCTTTGCAGAATCAAAGTTAAAATCATGGATTATCAAATATGGAAGGCGAGAGTCGGTGGAACTGCTTCTTCAAAATTATATTGTAAGTTTGGGTTGTCTTATTTTTATAATTATTTTTCAAATACTCATATTTAAGTTTGCTAGAATTGTATAAAAGAATAGAAAAAGACATCAGATTCATCAYTCATCAACTTTATGACTGCATTCTTATGGAATATCTCTTCAGAGGTGAATTTGTCTTCCCCAAAGAGGAGCCTAGACAAAAGGCTAAAAATAAAAACTATTCTTTTTGCACCATTTCTTGAAAAAGAGAAATTATGTTTCAGCTGCTGTCTGACAATTAATTTARCAGCACGTGTGGAGGTTCCAAATGCTAGATTTTTGCTTTGTATAGCAATTCCAAATAACTTAATTTCATTTTCTTTTACACCTGCATAGATGCATTTTATAGTGACTATACACAGGTTAAGAGTTAAAGACAGAGGAGGTTTTTGGCATGCATTCCCACACAGTGTTTTTTACAGTCTTCCAAAAGAATTGAGAAAAGGATATTATTCTATCTCTATGTACTTGTTCAATATACTGTACCTACAGGAAAGTAATTTTCTCCTTTTAAAAAAGCATTTTTCTTTTCCTACTCAGCATCATTATATTGAACCCATTGCTTTATTTCTGTTTTGTGAAGAGTTTGCTCCAGCTCTGCATCAGCCATATRCCATGTTAAGAAACAGGAAATATTGGCTTACAAGTGTTCATTGATAAGTTCTCTGTCAGTGTTATGCTGCTGTATCTTTTTAAATTCACACGTGCGGTGCCAAGTGTAGGTAGAATGATACTACTGCTGCACTTCTATATTAGGGCATGAARGATTCTTTCAAAAGCAGGGCTGGTCTCAATATTTCCTTCCCTTCTGTCTAATCCATATGGGAAAAATTGCATGGAAAAATTAAGTCAGGAAAGAATTCATGCAGTTGCAGAATCACTCAGAGCCAGATCAATGCATAGAGGAAATTATTGAAATCCCCATTTCTTTGGAAAGAAAATTTCRAACTCATTGAAGTTCTCTACAAAGTGAGAATTTCGTGTTTAAACTTTGTGTCCCCAGCTCTTAAAAAATTCATGATTTAGTTAACCTTGTTGTTAGATAAGCTTTGCAAAATTCAGATAATTACTTGAAATAACTCAATTTGCTGAGTGATGCGCAATACCTAGGAGTTGTAGTCCATTTGCTTACTCTCTATGACTGTCAAAAAACTACTGAAAGGTGGCAAAGGAAGTCATTATAAAGTGGGTAGCATGAATTTTCATTAATTTTTTTGTCACTTCCTTATTTTTTGCTTTAAAATTACCATCAAGTTGTTAATTTATATATTAATTTGCAAGTGCCTCAACTGATCTTGTGATTCAGACCACTAATGCTGAGGTGGTCATTAGGGAAGGAGAATGTTTCCTTKTGTAATTTTCAAAACTTCATAACATCAAAATTAGGAAATCGAGGCAGGAAGATAAATAAATCACATCTTCATTCTTGGTAGTCTTGACTTCTGGCTCCTTCAAGATGTGATGGAAAGAGAATTTATTTGCTTTAGCTTACCTGGGACCTGTTTCCTAGGACCAAGACACAAGTGTTACTCTTCCAGTATATTAGGACTTTTACGTAGGAAAGCTGCAGTCAGTACCTTATAGTCAGTGATTCCATTAGTAAGAGATAAAAATGTAAGTCTGTTTGTCTGCCAGAACAGACTGGGGAGTGTCAGCATTCTAGGAACATGCGTAATTAGGATCTGTACAGAACATATGCCTGGAAAATATTTATGTACTGTAGCTTAAAAATAAAAGTGGTGKTTGTTAGTTAACCTTCTCATCTTTTCACCCATGTGTGATATATCAGAAGTAAAGGYCAGCACAGATTGTACACCATCAGCCTTTATAATTTACTGTACTAAATTCTCAGCTGTAATGCAGATATGAGGTACAGTTATCCATGGATTTTAACCCATGGAATTGTGTTTTAGCATTGCTGTGTAAGCACTTTTTTAGCATCATATGGTACACTGGTTTGGGAAAACTACATATTTCCCTCAAGGAGTCTTGTCTGATAATTTGTAAAATTTCTATAATTTCTGAAAAATATTTCAAACAGCTCTAGAGAACAATTATTTAAAATCTTTTTCACTCTTCCATATAAAGCCTTGGAGGTTTTGGTTCAGGTAAAAATATCTGTCTGTACTTGTGGCATAATTAAAAGTCACATCAAACTTTCACATAATTTGTGATAAAGCATGTAGGTCTTCATACATAGCAGATTTTGTTTCAACAGGAGGACAGAGAAAAATTCTGATTTTTCTTGACTTMTAGTTTCCTTGGTTATAAAAACAATTCTAAATTACATACTAGATTATCTCTAGTAACTTGACATAGCAGCTGTCAAAGTTTTTAAATAGAAGGGTTTTAGATATATACTGGCTGGCAGATTAATTTTTAAATTTTTTTTTCATGTTATATAACATGAGTTGAWGAACACACAAGATCTGAATCTCCTGTTCAAAATACATTGAACTTTCTTTTAACTGTGGTAATGSAAGATACAATATGCTTGCATAATATAGAGCTATAATTATGTATTGCACTTAAAGGAAATAACATTTCTAAAAGACATGTAAAAAAAGGTCAGTGTCATTTTCTGTAGGAAATAAAGAGGAATAAATGTCAGAGGCATAACTTTCTTTTACCAAAATATTTCCAGATAATTTATTCATCGCACTATAACACATTACAGAGATAAGCCATCACTCATAAAGGAACAGCACTTCAGAAATATGTCACACTTCAGAAAAACATCTCTTTGTGCAGTGTTTCCATAATCTTATTTTTGCCAGTTGCAAAGGAGATAAAGAAAAACTGAAGAACAAGGCAAATGTTTTTCATCTCTTAAAATGTAACCTGTCTTTCTGCAGAGGCTTAATRCAGGAACAACTGGATCTGATTTTTGTGGTGACACATATGAAGGAAATTTTCTCTTTTATTGAAATTACTCCACTTAGATTCCAGTGTATAAAAGTTTTCATTAAAGAACTTGTAAGTTGCTGACTATTTCCGCACATTCTAAGTATCACATGCTAGGGAATTCCAGCAAGACAGCAACTAAAAACATGTAAATGACCTTTCAATGTGGAAAGTAAATAAATCTGTATTTATAATGATTAATTTGAAAAGTTAAAATTTGAAAATTTAAAATTTACATGTTATTTTATAATTATGATAATTAAGGTATTTTATAATTATGAAAATATGAATGGAGAAATAATGAAGTAAAATGTTGTCATCAGCATCCTGATATAATTTCATAGAAATTATTCCTATTTTTAATACCCATCTTTATTTTATCTGTTACAATTTTTTTGTCTTTTCAGTCTGTTATTGAAAATAGTAAGTTCTTTGAGCAGTATGAAGTTACTTACCAGATCYTGAAACGGGCAGCTGAAATGTATGCCAAAGCAAATGGCTCAGGTAAATGTCTATATATAATCTTTCATCACTGGAACAGCATTTTAATCTCTTTACACATAAGTGTCCTCTAAAAAAGTCTCCTGATATTTGTTTCTTCCATGCAGCAAAGCTGTTCTTYACCAGCAGCTGCAGTTCACCAGAGACCACAGCCTCTGGGGCAATTTCAGATATTCTCTAGCATGTACCCACTGGTCCAGAGCAGGCCAACCTCCTGTTCTTTCAGAATCTCCAGGGGAGGGTGTTCATATTCACACTTCCTCACGGGAAAAGCCCATTTTCCATGCTAACCCTTGGATTATTTCAGTGTCATTAATTTGGACTAAAAATGTGACAGAAACCAAATTAGGAATAGGGAAAATCATGTTCTAGTGCCTGGAAATTCTCCCTGGCTTGGCTTAATTTAAAAGACAAACACAAATAGGGCATTGGTCCCAGTATCGTAGCYGTGAAATTATCCCTTGGCTTATTGGATGTTCTTCATTAGCTTTGAAAACCTGCAAGAGGAACTCCAATGGTAATTGCAGTATGGATATACATGGGAAAARATGTGTAGCTGATTCAACATCTGCCTCCTGTCATTCTGGAACACTGCTGAGTTCAGTGAGATTTCCAGGGCAATATTTGACCTAGATAATTACAGACATGAGTTCACTTTAATCTGTGACATAGTAATGTCTGTGGAGGATTGCTGCAGCTGCTGCTAAATCGGGGAGAAAATTGATACCTTTGTTTGTTGTGAAATTTAAATTGATAGTGACACTCGAATTTTACAAAAGTAAACATTTTTACTAGGTATTCTTACAAAGAACAAAAGTCACAGAATTATTCAATGCTATTAATAAAATCCAATAACAAATTCTTTTCATAAGAACAAGTACTCACATATATGAATTCAGCAATAGCAGTTCAAATTAGCTAAAAAATTCTTTAAAGCAACTATTTTCTGCATATTTTACTAAGTCTCAGCATTTGTGGGCCTTTTGTCTTCTCTCTGTTATTTTTTTTCCTTCTGGCATGAGGACACACTTGTTCCTTCCTTGGYATGTGGAAGATACTAGAAGTTAAATGGCAAAAATTAGCAGCAGTTTGGTTTCAATGTCAGTGGAAGGAAGATCAKAATCTTATTCCATACTTTTCAATGCAGACATAATATAAGTTTTTCTATTATCCATTTCTCATTTTCTGCACTCTTTAGGCAAGCTTATATCTTGATTTTGCAGATTTGAAATGAACACCACACACAATATGCAGTGTGACTGTTTTAATTTATCATTCATTTTATGTACTTTCCAAAGTCTTTAATTCACACGTTTGATTTCTCAGTCATGATCTTGTGCTAAAATTGGGTTGTGAACTGAACATTTGTATAGAAAAACCTACTGAAATAGAAGTTACAGTAAAATATAATTCCCTGATGACAGTGAATAAGCGTAATATAAGTTCATCTTTACAGAAATAGTAATGAAACAAAATAATCCATGTATTTCCTATATCTCAGTGGAAGAAGTTGAGAGTGTGATGAAATTCATGAGTGATACCACAGCTCAGTGGAGGAACCTCTCAGTAGAGGTGAGAAGTGTRAGAAGCATGCTGGAAGAAGTAATTGCTAATTGGGACAGATACAGCAGCACTGTGGCAGGTCTACAAGCTTGGCTTGAAGATGCTGAAAAAATGCTGAACCAGCCTGAACATTCCAAAAAGGTATGCACTAGTAACATATGCATCTGGCTATTTTGTAAATTGTGAAATGTGGGATATTTTTTTTTTTTTTTGCATTTGCATAGGTTCTGCTCAGACTTTGACATCCTATCTTGATTCATCATTGGAGTTTCAGTGTTTGCTCACACTCATCTGGAGGCAAATTTATGGATACAAAATGAAGGAAAGCCTCCTCTGTGGTACCATGGTTAGAGGCATCTTTGATACAAGTTCAGGGCAGCAGTATTGCTCAGAGATAGGAATGTTACATGATTCACTCTGAGGCAAATTCAGCTCTTAGCACCAGTGAGTAATCATGGACTACCTATAAAGACACACTGATTTTTCTAGATGACAGATTTCAGTACTCATTACCTTCAAAGAGCATTAATTAATGCTATTAATATGTGTTATTATAAGTAATCAGTCAATTTTCCTGACATTTCAGAATTCTTTTAAACAATTGATTTTGTGGACCTGCAGTTATAAAGCTACTTTATCTATTTTTTTTTCTGCTATAATGTTAGAGTACTGAAACATTAAGACTTGAGTTTGTGAATCTTCAATAATAACCTGGATTGACTTGAACAGTCCTGCATTTAATAGATGCTGCATTTGCACCTGGTCCTGATGTAGCAGCTGTATAGCTCCTAACATTAAGGTGGGGTTCTYATGGGTTGTAAGATGATAAACTGGCATCAAGACAGGAATGAGCATTCATGTTACATGAAAGAAAGCTTTACATTTTGTTGAAGTTTGTTAGTATAAACTAAAGTAATGGAATACACATTTAAAATAAAAATAAACCTGTCAAGAAAATAATTTGGCATAATACARATAGAAACAATTATTCCTGGGCAGGAAGGATGACTTCAGCTGATAAGGGAGATACAGGATATTGGTGTGTAAGTAATTGGACAGTGATTAAAATGAAATACTCTAAATTCCATGTATATGAATGCAATCAAAACATTTACTTTTCTGATCAGATGTATAAATTTATCTTTAAAGATCTGGGAAGCAGACGTTTGAACCTACCCATACAGTATATACTTGTGTCTG
Organism: Malurus melanocephalus; assembly: GCF_030028575.1. Taxonomy (NCBI): domain Eukaryota; kingdom Metazoa; phylum Chordata; class Aves; order Passeriformes; family Maluridae; genus Malurus; species Malurus melanocephalus. The sequence continues at coordinate 867,956 of NW_026623496.1, read as the reverse complement.
ATTTTTAACATAAATCCAACAAATAATTCTTGTCATTTTGATCTCTGACAAGTTTCAAAAAACCTTGTTAAAAACCTGAGACGTGAAGCTTTATTCTTCCCAAAAATGCTAATTTCTTCTTAAAATACATTGGCTCAAACCTCTTAAAGGTTACTGAGTGGTAGCATAATCCGCCTGCAGACTGAGATACATATTTTAAATGTTAATTCTGATTTTAATGTTGAATTTAGCACTCCACAGCAGTAACGTTTTTACTTAGATAGTTTTAAGGATAGGTGTTTTAGCAGTTTAATATTTGATTATTAAAACCAAAATAAATTCTTAGAGTGGTTTTTAAAAATGATAGTCTTTCCGGCATAAAAATACCAGGTGAAAGATGATAACTATTGTTTGGAATATGGCATAAAACATTTTTAAACATTTCAAAATATTTCTTCTGTAAACCCATGAAGATATCAGTAATATGATGCAAATTCTCTCAGTTGCAAACATTACCTGTATTACTAAAAACCACTATATTCTATCCTAGGCAAAGACCATATAGTCCTTCATCATATTGTCTTTTTCTTCTTCCCATTACCTCTTTATCATTTCCAGACCATCAAATACTACTGTTCTTTTTGGAAAAAAAAAAGTGGCCTGTTGGCCTCTGTTTTCAGAAACCTTATATAAACCTGTAGCATTGAAGATTTTGCAAAAAAAATAGCAGTATGTGCTTGGATTTTTCTAACTGTTCCTTCTACATCTCCTTTGTTTTCTTCCAGTACCTCTTAAGCACTTTCCATAATTATTTCCTTCTAAATGCACCCTCCTACACTTTTTTCACACAGCATATCTAAAAGGTTTTAGAGAGCTTCTAGATCTCATGTGGTGACTTCCTTAAAAAGTGCTTCATTGTTTTAATTGAGCATGAGGTGTGCTTCCCAGTATCTTCCAAACTTGTTTAAACTTTAAACATGCTGAGGTTGAAATGCTTCTGAAATGGAGAGAGTCCCCAGCAGGGTCTGTGGAAGGTAAGGGTTTGTGGGAATAAGTCTGTGGAAACAAGGAAATGAATTGTATACTCCACATGCTTTTTTTCTTGACCTCTAGTGAGCCTGACCATTGGAAAGCTCGCAAGTTCCATATTCAGTTGACTTATTTTCTTTTGGATGTTCTCATAAAGTTTAGCCTTTGCACAAAGCAAGGGGTTTGTTCCACTGTGAGTGGAAGAAGATTCAAACTGCAGATGAAATTTACTGAGGTGATTAAATTTATTTACTGATACATCAGTACAGAGCACCTGAACATTCCTGATCCTAGCTTTAGGWGTTGAAACACTGTGTGTTGTTCAGTTCTCTCTTCAAGGTATTTGACCAGCGTACAACCATTTGACATTTTCTTTTCAGTTGCATCTGAAATTTTTTTACCTAAGGATGAGTTCTGACAAGTATAAAATTTCACAACTGTAGCTCTGAAACTTTGGATGACTGACAGTGTGGTTGGATAGGCATTTTTCATATGTACTATTGAGCAAAGGATTGTATTGGACCATCACTGGAAGGTGAATGGTGTTGGAATTACAGGGTAGATCAATCGTCATAAATAAAATGGATCACTGCCCCTTCCTAAATCATGAGGATCAGGGTGGCTTGGTTCAGCTTGAACCCTTCTGATTACTCCTTCTTCCCTGAAAGAAGGTGTCCACAGGATTCAGTCTGTTTGGAACAGACTGTGCCATTCATTGAACTGTGCATTTTTTGGGAGAAGGATAGCAGGGACCAGCCAAGCCATGTCAGAGAAGATGAGGACAATCATGAGACAGTGATTGAGTCCTGTTTTCTTTACTGGTATAGCTGGGGTCATAGAGCCCAGAGATTCCTGCCTGATTTCCAATCATCATGAAGAGAGGAAAGGAGGGGAAAGAGTGGTCTTTGTCTTCTCTGCCAGTTTATGTGTGTGTACCTGTCTGGAAGATGCTCTGGAACAAGTGAGGGAGACAAAGTCAGTGACAACCATCCCTTTSCCCTCTGCACTCAGCTGYTCTGAGATARAARCAGTGATAAAGAACCAGTYTTCACAGGTCTGGGRTGCAGACTCTGGAAAGCTGAGTGTKGTTCARAGCAGGGGAAAGAGCTCTCCGCAGCCTGTGTATGGCCTGTGTTACTGTCAGCCCGTACTGTTTAAGGATAACACAGAAAATAGATGAGCCCTAAAAGTGTTCTCTGTTACGGAGTTTTCTCTTAAGGAGGRTTTTCATTAGTTTGACTGAAGCCACTCACTGGAGTAAAATGAGCTGTAAATAAACAGGCAGGAATTTTTAATTCCACAGGTTATGTTCAGAGACATTAAAATTCTATTATGGCATATTTGATATGAAGAGCTTCAGAGGATAATTGTTCAATGGGTTTTCATCAAATCATTAGCTGGTGATTAAATTTTAGTTTTGTGATATAAGGTAAAGACTAATTATTTTCATTTTCTTCTTCAGGATTTCTTCCGGCACTTACCTCATTGGATCCAGCAGCACACAGCCATGAATGATGCTGGTAATTTTCTGATTGAAACATGTGACGAGACCATTTCCAGAGATCTTAAACAGCAGCTTCTGTTGCTAAATGGAAGGTGGAGGGAATTGTTTATGCAAGTTAAGCAGGTAATTTTGCTCTTACTACTTTTTAATATTTGGTTTGTCATTTCCATGCAAGCAAGACAGATTACACTGTTAGCAGAACTATAGGACAACTTACTTAAGTGTCTAACTGTTCATCAGTATTTAAATTAGAAATTACTTCTTGACAGTAATTTATGTTATTTGGGCTCTTCCTTTAGTTACCTTTTTGATTATACAGCTGTTTTGGGAGAGGTGGGGTGGTGGTGTACGTTTTCAATCTGTACAAAGTATAGCTTTTCATTATGGTCAYCTGTCTTGATACAGTGAATGTTATTTATACATAACCTCTACTATTCTACCAAGAAAATGACTGGTTTTCAATACTTATTATTATTGTAAAAGCTCTTTAAAGCTAAACAGTAAAAATGGTGAAAATGATAACTTTTACTACTCTGATGAAAGCTCCTTCCAATTATTGTCCTGCAACCATAAAGGAGGGACAATAATTAAATAATGAACTAAATGTTCTCCCCATATTGGTCAGATTTTAGATTTTACTTCTATCTTGCCTGTAAGCCAGCTCTGATAGCAAACAAATTAACATACCCTTTAGCTCATGTAAGAGATTTAACTGATACAAAATGAATTGYTGTTTCTGTATTTGCTCTTTAAAAATTAAAGAAAAGATGCAATCTTAATTATACAGAAGTGTTTCATGCCTCATAAACACACTAGAAAATATCTTTGTTACAGTCAATATACATCTATTGATAATGTCCCTTTTCAGTGATTTTAAATAGCAGTTGCCTGTTTGAAGGTAATGAATTTGTTTTCTTTACTGGCATCATTATCTCCTATGCAGTCAAGTTAAAAGGAAGAGCAAATATTAATTGGCTCCCTTTTATTGTATCTCTTCCAGACTGTTGACAAGAATGTTCTCAAGCTTTACTTGCTGATGCTATTTAGGGTGATTCACTGATGTAAATTTCTCTTCCCCTACTTATGCAGCTTCCTTCATATGTTGTCTGTGTGGGTTTTTTATCACTGGCTTTTTCACCATTTCTGTCATACAGCTCCTTCTACTTTCTAAGATGTGTTTCCTCTTCCTCTGGCCAGSATTCCTTAAATATAATCTCCCTTATCCTTAAGCTTTTCTAGGCTTTTCATTTTCTGTTCTCTTTGCTGAATTTTCAAAATTGATATTGTAGGTAGTGAAAACTSAGTTTTTGATTGTAGGGTAGAAACAAATGAGTCTGGCATTCCCCGGATTTTAAAAGAGGCTGACCTCTTGTATGCACGCTGTTCATTTTAGCACCATTACTGTTGAAACTAATGCGGATGATTCGTTTAGAAATTTGGTTTCCATTATATTGTATTGCATTGAATATAATTTTTTTCCAGGAAAAATTTTCATGAAACAATGCTAATTCTCTTAAATCATTACTTAATTGCTAGACATGTAATTTGGGCTGGGGGGTTTGTTGGGTTTTTCTTTCCTTTTTCTAGTATGCTCGAGCRGATGAACTGGACAAAATTAAGAAGGAATATGTGGATGGCATTGCCCATTTGACAGCTTTCATTGATGGAAGCAATAAGAAATTTTCAACCCCTGTAGAAGTGTCCTTTCTTGATGTCAAAACATTTGTACAAGATTTGGAAGTAAGTTTCTTCCCTTAGTTTCCTTCTTCCTCCTTCAAAAGAAACAAATTTGCAACTATTTGGTTTTGATAGCATAAAATTATTTCAGTTTATATTCCCATTATTAATTGGGGTTTTTTACCAGTGTATGATTTTACCAGTTTGTATTATTTCAGYTATAGCTGAAATATATATCAGCGTATTCTATTAGTGGCATTTTTAAATTTCTGAAGCAGTGTCTCACTAGCTATTTCTTTCTTTGTAGTTTCAAATCACATTCAGGTGAGTTGACTGATACTCTTTGGCTCAGTTTTCATGCTTTTGAAATATGATCCAGTGTTCACTAACATCAGTGATGAAAATAATTGATAATTAGAATATATAACATTTAGCAGTCTTTTGTCTCCCATGAATATATAAATASCCTTGTTGAAYTTWTTTTTTTTTWAACACTAATTTCAGAATATTAAGCAGAAATTGCCTGCAATGGAAGCTCAGTACAAAGCAGTTACAAGAACAGCACAACTTGTTACAAAAGAAGTTTCCCAAGAGGAAGCGAATGAAATGATGGGAACTTTGACACGCCTCAAAGAGCAGCTCAGCAAGGTTGCAGAATACTTTTTTTACTACACGTTGTTGACTGTTGAACTAATAAATAGTAGTCCTCTGTAYATAAATTCTATATATATTCTATAAATATGTACATAAATACATATGTGCCTTTGAACAAATATATAGTTGTAAAAAATAGATTGAATCAGGGTGGAAAAGATGTTATTTCACTTAAATGGTAAGACTACGATCCTTACACTTAATACTCTTTTCTTTAAGAAGTTGCACAGGATCAGGACTGCTCTATCTTTTAAAAGAGTAGGTAGCAACTATATAAACCTACAATCAGAAGAAGTTGCTATTTATTCAATTTTGCAACATTTTAAATAACTATTTTTCTTGACCAAAAGGTTAAGGAGTATTCCTGTGCCCTGCTCTATGAATGCCAACGTCTGCTGTCKCCACTGGAAGAACTGGAGAAACAAATCACACATTTTTATGAATCTCTTGAAAAAGTCAATGAAATAATTTCTATCCAGGATCCTGAAGCACATCCCACAAGTGTTCTTAAGCAAAAAGCCCAAGTAAGTTTCAAAAACATCTTATAAAGGTCTGCTGCCTCTGAGTATTTACAATTATATTCCTAGGAATTTGGATTGYAACTCTGTAAGCTGAGCAGATATTTCTTCACATTCAGGCAACAGATACAGCTTTATCCCAAAGTCAGCTAGGTCTAAATATAAAAAGATTAAAACTTGTGTTCCTATCTAGTGTCCTTGGTTTTAATCCAAGAAGCAAACACTTTTTTTTTTTTTTTTTTAAATTGGACAGATGTGTGAGAACTCCATGGGATTTTTATATTAAGCAGATGAAAAATTGTGATCAGAAACTTCTCRAAGTTTCCTCAGACAATTATGGAAGTTTCTTAAAGGCTTGGAAAAGTGGTTTCTTTGAAGTGAATTGTAGCATAACATTAACTTTTCTACATGGCCAATAAGCATTTCTCTCTGGAGGAATTCAGAGCTAGTCAGAACTTGCTTGGAAAGTTCCATGAAAATARGATTTTTAAAACCTTTTTTCAGCCCATTCTACTCCATGCATGTTTTATTTTTCTCTCTTTTTAAAATTATAATGCTCATTACTTAGTGTGATTTATAATGAAATCTGAATTCCAAAGACTGACATGAAGGATTAATTTGTTGAAAGGCAAGGAAGGTTGAGATCTCAGCCTGATACTGAGAGCTGTCATTCCTATGTCTATTGATTTCACTCTTGCCTACTCGCAGTTACACAAAAAATATAGAAATATAGTAAAATTAAATCCCAGAACAATGTATTGAACTACATTCTGTACAGCTACCCAAAGGACTTGGGTACATGTCTGCGTATTGTTTTATTAGCTAGAGAYCTATTTGGGTACAGGACTTTTCATTCAAGGAGAAAGTTGTGTCCTCTGTTATTCCATATAATATTTGTGTAGTCTGTTTGCCGTGGTCCTTTGATCTCATCCTATTTGTCCCTATTTTCAAAAAGCTGATGTCCTGTTATTTTGCCAAACCTTTCTTCTCTTTGTTCCTGTTCAGGGTGGATATATGTTTTTTTMTTTCAGGATTTGGTGGCTTATCAAGAAAACTGCAAGAAAGATGTGTCCCTGATTGAGAGAAATAGTCAGAGTATCCTTCAGTGTGTGGCTTCAACTGAAGTGTTGCAGCATTTCCATCAGTCAACATTTCAGAAGAAAGTTACACAAGTTCAGATTACTTTCCAGGTAAAAATACCATACCTTGGTGCATATTTTTAAAAATTTGTTGATATGGTATGATCCATCCTACTGTACCTACATTTCCTGTAGCTACTGTCATGGATAACTCTCCTCTCTGATWTCAAGTTTTTAATGAAATATTTGTCTTCATTAGGTAATAAATAGTCAGGGGACTGACAGTCATGTTCTCCCTGCACTTACTCAGAGGTGAGCCTGCCACAGAGGAACCTGGGATTTWAAAGAACTTTCACATACCTCAGGCTCCTTTGGATGGAGGAACCTGAAATCCAACTGTTAGGGCTGCACTGGTTTTTGTTTCTCCTGACTTTATTATCTTGGCTAATTACTTGCTTCTATATTCCCACATGTCCCTTTTCACATAAAGCATGGAAGATGGAAAACTTGGCACATGCTACTGTTGCTGGGCTTTGTATTTCCTCAGAAAATGCAAGGGATTATGAATATAGAAAGCTGCAAATATATTACATTTGTTAATGCAAAGATGTGGCCTTCGGACTATATTCCCCCTCAGCTGTTGTTATTATCAATTATTACTGATATTTTCGGGGCTGTTCAGACCCAGTCTAGCCCCACTCTAATGAGAAATTAGCCATCACACATGGTGTGATTTTTTTGGAGGTTTTGGTTTTTTTTCAAAGCCAGAAATGAGCTCAATGATCTTTATGTGTCAGTTCAAACTGAGCATATTCAATAATTGTGTCTGTCTTAGCGTCAAATCTCCACATAATGGGTTCTGTTACATTTATTTTCAGGCRATTATTGTTCAGGATAAAGCTTTCTAAACTGAGTTTTAAACTACAGAAAATYCCYAGTAAATAGCTCTCTCTGAGAGGTWAATTTCAAAATTTGTATTGTATGATGTGRGGTGTACCTGAAGATAAGTGGTGGCTGATTTATAATGTAGATATAATTATTTAAGTTCAGGTTATTGTAACAAAAGTAGATGCACTTGTAACTTGGTAAATTTACCATGTTTAACATTAATTACTCTGCTTTTGTAAAGTTGGATGGTTGTTTATCTCTTTTTGTGTTAGAAAAGAAACCTATAAAATAGGGTGTAGTCATATGAAGTGTGACATACCTAGAGTTAAAATATTGGAAACTGGCAGTTTTTAATGTGAAGAATACATGCCTGAAAAGATTATATTATTATGCAGATATTTTTATCGGAAAGCTTTAAAAAGATTTAGCAAGACGTTTAAATTGAGAACTACAGATTTAATTAGCTCTCTGGGTAAAATCACTGCAAGTCCTTACGCAGAGGCTTGTAATCAGTGAGGATGGTGAAGCGGAGGTGCAGTGAGCAGTGTTTCAAGTACCTTGTAGCTGTTAAAGTGCTGAACTGTTCATTTGTCATGGTAAGTTTTCTTGCTTGCTCATGAAATTGTAACCACTGAGTATTGCAGTGCATGGGGACATACTAAAAAGAAGACAAAAGGGAGAGCTGTGACTAAGGTTGCAAAATAAGGATTTCAGCAACTAAACCACAAAATTTGCTGWCTTCTAAGCAGCTTTGTGCCTGGTTACTTCTCTGACAGACTAATKTGATAATCATACAAACCTCTTCCAGGTCAGAAGAGCTGTAGCATGGGCCTGGTTGGATCCATGAGTCAAACCACCCTCACTTCAAGTCGTGTTAGGGAGAGGTTGTTTGATGCTAGAAAAAATGAAAACTAGCGGTCGTACCAGGTGCTTAACATTTGAAAGCAGGTTTTGGAACAGGTACTCACTAATCAAATGACAAAGGCATTCTGAAAATATCAGAGAYATCTAATCTTCTAATTTTTGTTTGAATGATGACATTAGCACAAGCCTCAGTATTAAAAACTGGGAAAATGGGAGCATGAGAGGAAGAAGCATGGTGAAAAGCATATATTTGAAAGAGTGACACAACTTAAATGCATGTTTTGTAAGATCATGGTAAAAGACAGCAAATATAAATCAGTGTGAAAGTGCCAGCTCATTTTCTTTGCTTGTAACTCAGAATATGGTCAGGAAAGCTGGTGAGTGGAGAAAAAACATAGAAGCAAATAGCCGTTTGATGAAGAAATTTGAGGAGTCTAGAGCAGAACTGGAGAAAGTAATACAGATTGCCAATTGTTGCTTAAAAGAAAAAGGAAATCCTGAAGAACTTCTCAGGAAACATAGCGTGAGTAAATTCTCTGACCTTCCTCATGGAAATCTTTGAGTGCATGACATACAAGTGAAAAGCCTACTTAATTCTAAAATCGATGTGGATTTCTTGCTTGCGTAGAAGTTATGCAGATCAGGACAAACTGTTAAGATTGAAAAACAAAAAGGAAAACAAACAGCTCTCTTAATTAAGTTTGGATGTAAGCAACCCCATAGAAATTAGGGTGAGGTCTTCAGTAGGACCACTGAGAGTTAAACCACTATATTTTGACACTCTGACACTTCCACTGTTCTTTTTTAAAAATTAGTATCTGTGTCTGTATTAGAACCGTAACTTATGCATGTAGCTTTGAAATGTATTCTTGTTAMCATATCATTTCAGTGAGAATAAATTAATTTGATTAACTTGAAGTGGCTAGAAATAGTTATTTCCTTAGCTCAAATGTCAGTTCGTCAATGCAACAGAAGTTACATTGAAACTTAGAGAGTGTGTTAGGAAACTTCATGTTGGGAGGTTACCGTATCAATAAYCAGAATTACATTTTCTCACCTTCTCACTTTCTGCCTCCACTTCAGGAATTTTTTAACCAGTTGGATCAGAGAGTCCTAAATGCCTTTCTGAAAGCTTGTGATGAACTTACTGACATCCTTCCGGAACAAGAGCAACACAGCCTGCAGGAAGCTGTGAGGAAACTCCATAGGCAGTGGAAGGTTAGTGAATGATGTCTCTGGATACTGTAAATCTTAGTTTTGGAAGGCTTCTGTATGATCTGTATATTGAAAAAAAAAAAAACTAATATAAAAAGAAACAAATAATTTGTATTATTTGACTTCCTACACAATTGGTAAAAAAGAAAAAAATAGTATTTTACAATGTTAGATACCACTATACCTACAAATAGCCTCTTTAAAAAAACCTGTTAAGTCAAGAAATGTGAAAAATTAATTATAAAACCTTATTTCCTCCCCATCATACAGCCATAATGATATTTGTGTCAAGAGCATTTCTTAAGAATAGGTGCTAGGTTTTTTTCCTTTATGTTGCTGTTGGATGATTACAGTTACTTGCCCAACCAAAGTAAACAAATCTGTAAAATATCAGGCTATCAGCTTAAATTGTGTCCTCTGCCAAAGACTCTACAACTGAACTAGCTTTGCTCAACAGCTATGGAATTTTTTGCCTGCYACAGCTGGAGTGATGGATGAGTGGTCTCACTAATAGGCAGGCAGAAATCTCTGGAAGCAGTTTTGAATACTATTTTATACAGGAAATACTTGCTCTATCTTGCCTAAAATGAAGAGATCTGTAGTGTGCTTGATACATACACTTTTGGATTACAACTTAAGCGCTTATGATAAATCTAAGACATTGGTAACAAAGTGAACAGGAACAAACCCCTATTTCATACACATAATGTTTTATTATCAGGTTTTAGATAATTTATTTGTAACAACTTTGCACTGAGGTAATGGGAGTAATTTTATCTCTGTGTTTCTTTATTGCCCCTGTGATTACACAGGATCTCCAAACAGAAGCCCCATATCATTTGATCCACTTGAAAATTGAAGTACAGAAAAGCAAGTTCCTGGTGACAGTGGAGGAGTGCAAAGCTGAACTAGCTCGGCAGAACAAGGTGTTATCAAGAGAAGGCAATGAAAAAATGATCAAGGAACACATGGTATGAATTATGTGCCTTCATGGGGACATTTGCAGGAATACATTTCMATGTCAGTAAAAACCAGAAGTTCTGACTAAATCTTAGGCCACCAAACACTTTGTGTCCAACTTATGTCAGATCAATTCTTGAGGTCTTTAACAAAAAAAAATATTTTAARTTAGTAGTTTAGGAAAAATATACAGATACGCTTCATGATTTCTTCCAGTTTGTATTTTTATTTAATTTTTTGCTTTGTCTCCCATCAGTTGTTCTTTGGTGATAAGGGATCTTACCACCTGTGTGAGAAAAGGCTACAACGAATTGAAGAACTGTGCCAAAAACTGCCCGTTTCTGATCCAGTGAGGGGTACATTGGAAAGCAGCCAGCGAATMCTGAAGGATCTGAAATCCCAGATAGACAGCACATACATAAAGCTGACAGAGCACTCGGACACCTGGAAGGGCTATAAGAGCAGGTGTCAGCTCACTTCCTACTGGGTCTTGCAGAGCCTTGTGCATGGTCACTCCTCTATGTGTCATCATAGATCAGTGCCATGTGAAGAATGATACTGTAGAAAACTACACTTCATGCAGTAATGCCACAAATTATAGTGGGACTTTGGGTGGATTTTATAATTTTTTGCAAACATTTATGAGTTTATAGTTTGGTGATGGCAATTTTTGTCTAACCTTTTTCTTTTTTTTTTTTTTTTTTTTTTTTTTTTTTTTTTTTTTTTTTTTTTTTTTTTTTTTTTTTTTGCATCGTGTCATGTGTTATTTCAGATTTTCTGAATTGGCAAATTGGATTTCATCAACAGAAAGAGAGCTAAAGAAGATAAAGGAAAATGTTAATGACACTGCCAAATACAAGCAGTGTAAAGCATCTGTGGGGGTAAGCCTTTGGCTTRTATTCTAACAAAACTGTGGTCATTGTTACTGGGACTGGATAAAATTGTATTCTAAAGAAGTGCAACTGTTCTACTATGGAAAGCATAGTAGCTGTGCTGCTTCCTGGTATTCTTAAAAACATTACCAGGAGAAAGCTGCATATGCAGCGAAGTGTGGCCACTGTTCCTACTTTTAAGAGTTTGGAGAGTGACAAGTCCCTTTCCCTCTCTGTTTAGAACATTGAAAAAATAGGGATTGATAGAATAAATATGTGCCTCTCATCTTACTGCATGCAAAATTAAAAGTTCTGCTCAAAGAAATGCCGAAATTTCTGGAGGGCACGTTTTTGAATAATCTTTCATTCAGCTACATCCATTATAGAACATCTGTTAYAAAAATTCGCTTCTGCAATAGTATAACAGGAGAGGAAAAAATACTTTACCATTCACTTTTGCACTGGTATATGTAACAGAGTGATAGAATAGCTGAAGATTGATTTGGTTAGTTAAAAACATATATGTGGTACCTGCTTTCTACCTATCCATCTCTCTGCCTGTATGTAAAAATGTTTGTGAAGGAAAAGTACTCCACTGGTACTTACTAAAGAGTAGTCTAATTAGTAATGGAGCAAAGTCTGTGGAAGAAGAGCAAAATTCCAGCCATTGACTGGAACAGAATCTGATAGGGTATGCAAATAGAGGAATAYTACATTTCTAGTGTTTCAAGATAAAACAAAAGTAGTATTTTACACTACTAATCTTTGAACTGATGCCATGGATGTCAGTTATTGATGCATGCATGTTTTGKTTTTTTTCTGTAGGAAATTAGGAAGCACATTCACAAGCATGGAGAAAATCACAGCTGGCTGAAATCTAGAATTGCTGTTTTGACTGCACTATGTCCTGATTTGGAGGCCAAAGAGACAGARGATGAGCTCTGTAAACTTTCCAGTGACTTCAAGAGACTTTTAGATTTGCTGTCTGAGGTACAGTATGAGGGACACAAGAACTCTGCGTTTGCAGTGTCACATGAAATGACATCAATCATTGCTTCACAGGCACAAGTTCCCTGCTGTGTTTTTTTAATTAAACTGCAAGCCTTCAGCAAGGAAAAATTAATTTGTACTCCAYGGGTAGCAAAGCACTGAGAGTAGCAAGCAAAAAATACTGACATTATTTTAGTGGATCTTTTACCTTTACAGAATTGGAAAGTATCATAGTAAATGTTTCTGGAATCAAAGTGTCCATATTTCTAGGTTTTTTAACCCCTTTGTAGTGCAYATTATTAAAGCCATGATCTACATCAGCTAGTGGATACAAAATTTCCTTTTAATCTTGGTTTATTTATCGTCTGTGCTGAAATAAAGCACTACTTCGAGGTCATTTCTAGTCATTACGGAGGGTATCACACCCTGAATTTGCCAGAAAAAGGCTGCCCTTCTCTGAGGCCTCAATGAAAATAAAATAATGTAATTGCAGAAATAATGGGAAATTTCTAACTCATAACAGCAAAACTTCTCAGAGCCACTGACCCTTGAGTTCTGTGGGCTCTCAGGGARCTTACTGGTTCACAGTTTATACAGTTAAAAGAAAAATCAGGTGAAACTTGGAGCATCTTGCACTTAAAAGGTGAAATAGACCCATTTCAAAAATGAAAAAAAGAGTTCAGGGAGAGAAACAGTTCAGAGTTCAGACTTCAAATTTCATTGCTAATGTGAGCTTTTGTTGAGGCCTTATATGGGTTTCAGATGTATAAAAGTTCTGTGTATTTATTGAAATTTCTCTAAACTTTTGTGGTGTGAAAACTGGTTGGAAAGTTTGGGCAAGAAATTTGATTTCCAACTGACTGTAAAAAGCTTAAGGTACTATCTTTTTTTTTTTTTTTTTTTTTTTNCTTTTTGTTTCCTCTAAAAGTCAGAACTAAGGAGAAGTTAATGAAGTAACAAAAGAAAATAAGAGGTCGAATGTGTACTTGGTTTGAATCTAAAAGCATAATCKAAATGGCACTATATATAATAGTTGTGACTACTGATTCTTAAAAGCCTGAATACTATTTATAAAGCTTGTTAATCAGATGGATGAGACTGTTTAGATAAGGACTGATACTGGATATTTCCAGAGTTCAGCAATGTTTTTGGAGAGTAAAAATGAAACATTTATATAGTAGGAAAGTGAATGGCTTTAATTTGAATGACTCTACAAAGTGAAAAAAGTAAAAAAGGGAAGGAAAGGAAAAGGGAAAAGAAAGGAAAAGGATCTAGAATACTTTATAATTAAAACTTTAATTATATGCACATTGTGGTCCATAAAAGCAGGGTAATTGAGCACTTTAATGTGTTTGTGATTCACCAAAACACTGCTCAAGACAGTCCAAATGGCAGCAGAATTTTTTTGTGGGTGGAGTAGCACAGGTGTTTCAGAATGTGGATCAGCTTGSAAGGATTAGGAGAGAGTGTATATTTTCTAAATGATCACCAATAAGTATCTGTCACTCATGGCTATTTGTCATACAGGAATGTAATAGGATGTTCCTACCAGATAAAGCTCCCCTCAGTTACATTTAAAGTATAAAGACACTTTCTCAATGTAAAGTTAAAGGTGTTCAAGAATGCTGGAGATAAAAATTACTGTATTTTTTAAAAAATATTCCAAATATAAATGTACCCTTACAATACAGATGTGTCTTTCAACATGAAATACTTAAAGTTATCTGTAATTGTAGATTGAAAATACTTTAGGCGCTGTTGGAGACTGTGTCCAGTACAAAGAAGAAGTTAAAAGTGCAATAGAAGAGTTGATCAACAACTCTAAAGAAGTTCAAGCAGAGGCTGAAAAGATCCTGGATACAGAAAGTTTGTTACAAGCTCAGCAATTACTGCTTCATCATCAGGTAGAGCAATTACTCATGTCCATATCAATTCTTTCAAAAAAAGAAGAATTACAAAATTTTGTTATGTCCACTAACATAAGTCTTTATATTTAAACTTGGAAGAGTTATAAAGAAAGCAGTCCTGTATGGACTAGTCTTGATTTTGTTTAATGAAAAATGTTTTCATTATTTTTCAAATGTTAAGTGTTAACTTTTATTTCATATGGAGTTTTGGGCACAAGAAGCCTGAAAAGCAAGCTTCATTCACTTTAAATTTTGGGTAAGTGTACTCTGCAAATATGTTGACTCTTTTTACCTTTTTAAAACCTGAATTTCAGATTCAATCATGGTAAATTGGGCACAGTTCTGGCTTTGGAAATTTCTCTATTTTAGCAGTTTAATGTGGCCCCAACTCTAAATCTTGGAGGAAAGGTGTTCCTCCAGCTTTATCTCCTTCTGTGGATAGCTGTTGTTCTGACAGATGGCTCTCCATTCTGTAGGAGTARAACAGGAGGTTTTTATGCACTGATAACAAATCAAAACATCTACAGGCTACAGTAATAATCAATGATACGGCTTGCATGCAACAAGAATCATGGCTTTTAAGGCCAAATATGGGAAATTAACTTTGTGAGCTGCTCAAAGCCAGAGAATGGGAAAAATTTGCTGCCAGTGTTTGGGCATGATTGTTTTATATTAACATCACTTTCTGTGGAGTTAGACAACTTATTGTCTGACTGAGCACTGCCAAGCCTTATCTGTGTCTTATCTAAACTCTTTGGTGTTTGAAAGCACTGTTGTATGTGTCAAAGTTTGTATTCATTCTTCAAATACTCTGCATTCCTTATCCATTTTAGCAGAAGTAGTAGAAATAGTTAACTTCTCCCTGAGTTCTTTTTCTTGTGATATGGAGTCTGTCAAGGTAGAAACAGATTTTAACACAGACCTGAAGGTACCCAGAGTAGTACTGAGCTGGCTATGAGTTTACCTAGAAAGGCTGGCATGGGTCAGGCATGTTAGAAAGGAGAGAGAATGTATTCTTAGGAGTTTCTGATAGTGCTACAAATGAAAAACATGAAAACATGTCCAGGACAGAGCTACACCATCTTAGCCAATCTCCTGCTGCTCTCTAATAAGGCTGATACATTGCTTTGTTCAGTCTGAGGCTCCAACTGTGCCTCAAGYGTGCAGAGCAGACCTGGGTGCAGCCATGAGGAATACGTGCACCTGTGACTCCTGCTCTGGTTGCTTATCTGCTGCAGCTTCTGCTTTCTCAAATATGCTTTGGATAAATGGCCACGTTTTCTCTCTTTTTCTGTCATTCATATACCACAAACGTAGCATTTGATATTTTGGAAGTCAAGGCATGTATTTGACTGAGCATGTGAGACTCTCAAGAATACTCACCCCAGTTTATCCCTTTGTTACTCTCATTGCTTACCCCTGAAAACCAGAAAGGGGCTGCATCGTGCCAGTTTCCCAAAGGGGCTAAAAAGTCTAATAATTACTGTTGGATGAATCCTTTTAGCAAAGGACAAGGAGACTCCGTGCAAAAAGGCAAGATGTGCAGAAGCAGATTTCCCAAGCCAAGYGGTTGCAGATCGAAGGTGGACTGCCCAGCACAGTACGAGAGGATTTACAAAAGTTAGAGGGAACACTGGAGAACATGCAGCAGACTATGGAGAAACGGGAAGAGCAACTGCAGGTGAGTCCTTTGCACATGGAAATAGGACCTCATGCTTTTTCGTTCCTCTTTTTGGTTTTTTTTTTTTTTGTTTGGTTGTTGTTTTTTTTTTTTTTTTTTTTTTTTTAAAGAATTTATTTTTTCAAAAAAATTTTTTTTTTTTTTTTTTTTTTTTTTGACTTAAGAGAACTCAGTTTCTCACCTCTGACTCTTGGTCTTAGGGGTTTTTATTGATCAGTACCTCTGTGAAAACTTCCTGAAGCTATTGTATACTTCTTAAATAATAAAGAAATAGCATTCTATCTGGAAGTGTTTAAAAGTCCCAACTATTCAGTCATAATAGTTAACAGTTTTAAAATAATTTATCTGTGAATTAATTTTTAAATGATGTTTCTCTCCTGATTACTGAAGATGACATTGCTCTTTAATTGAGTGTCCTTAGACTGGATATTGGGTTAATAATGAGCGAATATAATCCTCACCACTACTGTGTGAAATACGTGCTGGGATCCTAAATTTAAAGAAGGAAGGAAAATGTCACAGAGAAATCAAATGGATTGCTTGAGCTTGTAAAACTAATCACTGACTGAACTGGGATTTGAATTTATAGCTTCTTGCACCCATATGTGATTTTCTCTTTACAGTTTTCTAAGCAGAATGTCAATACAAATGACCACTATTCCATGCAAATATTTAGTCACCCAAACGATTTCCCATGAGAAAACAGAAGATGAGAAATAGGATCATTAAACCGCAAATAACTTCTTAATGTTGGCATTTGTTATTGAAATACATTTTTTCTCTAAGAATTCCCATATATGAAGTCTTAAGCTCTGCTTCAGAATAAAGAAAACAATTGTTTAAGCTTTCACATTTCTTGTGATTGGTAATTAAATGCTATATGTTAATCAAAATCCTACATTATCAGAAAAGAGCAAATAGGTCCTTATGTGTGATTTTGCTATGAGTAGGGATTTTTTTCTACCATTTTACTGTAATTTATTTCATTAAAGAACTTGAAAATCCTTTTAGATATTTTTTGACTACTTGTCATCATAAGCCTCTGGATGTATTACTTCAGACTTCTTATGGACATTCAAATATAAGACTTAAATGTTGMTGGCTACTTAGAGAATAATGCTTTTTTAGCATTGCACAGTATGAATCAGTGAAGATTCAAGGAAAAAGGTTTTTTTTTTGTTTAGAACAGTTTCATCTGTTCACTGTTGAGTAGATGGCTTTGCAGGAAATATTTTATGTCAAGACTTTCTCTTTTTTCCTTTTTCTGTAACATACAATGAAAATATTATTTTCTCCCCTTTGATCTCCCTCTGTTCCTCTTTTGGTTTTGTTTGTCTGTTTTTTAGGTCACAATAAATAAATGGGAGCAGTTTGAAAGAGACAAAGAAACGGTAGTAAAATACCTCAATCAAGCAAGCTCTGTGCTTGAGCGTATCTTAAACTTTAGCAGTTTAGAGAGCCTCTCCTCAGAACTGGATCAGACAAAGGTATTGCCTGTGTGAAATGCAGGAACTGAGGTATCTTTCTGCCTTGTTGACATGTGCTGAGTATATTGCCTTCAATTTTTGCATGGTTTCCTGTGTTTGCCAGTGCAAATTGCCTATACAGGGGAGAGACTGCATGAACTGTTTAGAGGTAAAAAGTCATTTTATGAAAAGAAAAAAAAAAAAAAAACAAACCCCGGGAAGGATTTCTCAAAGTCTGCATCTGAACCATACATATGAAAGTCAGAATGGTTTTGAGGAATTCCCATTTCCTGCTTGATAATCACCTATGCTGATAATCCAGTGTCAAGCRCTTGAATATCAACATTAATCGGGTGTACTTTGGCAACAGTGTGTGGAATGTGAAAAATAACAGTTTTAGCCCTGGGAAGAAAAAAGGAGAGATTTCTACCCCATGGAAACAAGCCATAACATGCCATTTGCCCTGCTTAACACAGAATTATCCCAGCTGATTTTATTTACTACTRCAGAAGTAATAATAGCACTTGGTTTTCCTGAGTGCCATGGTTTACAAACTGCATTTAGCCTTTTATGAAGGCAATAATAAATTATACCTATCTTGATTATGTTCAGCATTGATTGTTCTGGTGTGTGGGTTTAATATTTGTGACAGAAAATAGTTGCCAAATGAAGTGAAAATACAAAATAGGAGGTATTGTAAAATCCACTTCGTAAATGGTAGGATTTAAAAATTAAAGATGCATATTATCTTCTGCAATGCAAAAATAAATTTCTTAAAGCRCTGTAGAAGATACTTTGATTTTTTGAGTTAAAGACTTTTGCGCATGTAGCTTCCCTTGATAWATTTAATTCAATCTAGTTTGCTCAAATGATCTTTTTTTTTTTAAATGCAACATAAATTTAACTTTCTTCAGAGATTGTTTTTTATGTATTTACACATTGAAAATATACATGCAGGACACATGTACTTTTTCCAACCATAGACATTGAGGAAAAATACTTTTTGTGTAACTATATGAAACTCTTTATAGCTGTATTAATATGTCTTGCATCTTTACAGGAACTTTCTAAACAAACTGAAGCAATGGCAGTACAGGCTGAGAATTTGGTGAAGAATTCCTCTGAGATACAGCTTGGTTCAAAGAACAAGCAGTCCCTTCAGCATCAGGCAAAATCAATCCAAGAACAAGTGAAAAAAGTGGAAGTTACTCTTGAAGAAGAGTATGTCCTAAACAAGTCCTAATATTTATTCTTCACTATAAGATTGTATCAGATTTCTAGAATACCTTGTCAAAATTTTGTTTTGTCTCATCAGCCCTGTCATTTACTGCTTGCTCTGGCATAGTAACCCAGTTATGGTACCAAATATGTCAAAAGAGTGTGTGCAAACAAGCAAAGCATTTTCTTTTAATAATATGTAGTTCATAAGAGTTAGTTACRTTTAACCTGTCACTTACCTTTAACCCCCAGTATTGTGAAGAAGGGATAATTGAGCTCATTCTTGAGGTACTGTACTCTTTTGGAAAGAAAAATCTCAGTTCAAGTATTAGAGCAGCACATTTACCACATTTGCCTGAGTTTTCACTTTTTCAGAGTCTCTATAGGGGTGTCAAGAAGTGCCTTCATCTTAGCTGAATGCCCAGATTATACTTCACGGGCAATATCAAAATTTGCTCCTGCTGCAAATAAAACAAGGGCATCATTTCCCAGATTTTGTTTAAAAAGTAAAGATTCAAACCCCAAGGGAAGCTTGATAAATATTTGTAGTTTTTTGTATTTTTAAAAATTTCATGCCTTCTCTTAAGTAGTTAATTCAGTTATTGAACCTGTTAGTCAGATTCAGAAAGTTGGTATTGTCTTTTTATCCCTATACACATATGTTTGTGTATATGTATGAAATCAATATTTTTGCATACATTAGATCTGATACATAAGTCATAGAGAATATGATCAAAGGGCAGTGCCCAAATAATTGAGGGTTTTTTTCCCCGTAATGACCACTGTCATGCTAATCTGATTTTAATTTAGTGCCATTTTCTTCCTCATGTGAAAGAACAGCGATAAACCAGAATAACTAGCCTGAGCAGCAAATGGTGATCTGACTTTTTATATAATACTTTCTCCAATATGAAATGTTAGTGATTTGCAGTCAGATATTACCATTTCTTACTGAATACTTTACACATAATTTTCTCTACTATTAGAGAGAAAACTAGTGTGATTTTTCAATCCAAGAAATTTACCTTTTCCAACAATGAGTATTCACTTTTTAAATAAGTAATCTATTTTGAAATGAAAGTCATCATTTATATACCCTTTCAATGTAGATATGAAATAGGTTTTAGTTGAATGTATGGATTATACAGAATGTCTGTGGTAGTGTAACAGATAATGCTAAATACCTTCTGTAAAAACATGCAAGTACATACAACTCTCTATAGTGTATCTACAGAATTTATACTAAGTGTGCAAGGGTTATATTTTAACTTGCATCATCAAGAAAATCTTGGCCCAAGTAATTTTTAATGTGAAGGTATTCCAAATACGTAAGGTACAAAATATGCCAGTGAACAGGAAAAGGAGAGAAAAGTTTGAGAAACTCTGCACAGTCAGCTACAGMAAGGACTTAGCCCATCTGTTTTCCAAGGAGATCATGCCTAGCTGTGCAGTGTGTGTGGGATTATATTCTTTACAGTCTGTGGCTCTCCTAAAACTATGACAAAGACATACAGCAGCAGTTTTGCCACTGATTTGCTCCCTTGATTCTGATTTTCAGCTGTATTTTCATGGGCTGAACTTGAGTCACATATTTTTGCACATTGTTTTCCTACAAATAACTTGAATTTGCATACACTCTTATACATCAGTAAATGGCTGTTGACATTCCTATTTTTTTTTTCATTTTGAAAATAAATAAGAAAAAATAAAAAGGCCAATTTTTACATTTTTAGGCTACATCTTTTCTTAAAGCTTCCTTTAGCTTTAATGAGGGAAGGGGAAAGTTGAACTTTTTACCATGGAATGGTTTTTAGGCTATATTTAGAAGGAAAATGTATTTTGAAATTTTGTAATATTCAAACTTTTATGATGAAACTTTACTATTTTCAATGAAATAGAAAATGTGTGTTTTGCAAGCTGTATGCAGGGCCTACATTAGCATTGGTTTCAATTACTTGAAAGGAGTGGAAACTTGTGTACTGGAAGTTAATGCTRTTAGGCCTTGTATAATGGCCTTAGACTTCTTACTTGTGACAAAAAGGTGCTTTGTTTGCAATCRTAGACATAGAAGAATCAGTCATAATCTGCCTCTGTTTAACATACCTATAATGTATGKTCCAAAGAATATAAAGCAATTAACTTTGAAGGAGCTGAGTCACATTTCCTGTTGATTCTTTGGCTTGATATGAAGTCACTGCCACAGCAAACACAAACTTCCTGTAAGATGGGGAGATTGCTGTTATAAAAAAGAAAGTTCAATAAAGCAGTCAAGCATTGGTGACTATTTGTATTTCCACATTACACTGGTTTCAATCATTCTGGTCTAGGGACTAAATTATGAAAATCTATGCACTCAGTTATCTAAATATTTAGATTTCTGATATAATCATCATTCCATATTATTTCACAGAAGTTTCATCCTGTTGATGTTCCTTTTCCTTTCTCTTCCTGCTATGAGATTCTTGTACAGCTGATGAACAAAGCTGTACTTTCTTTTACCTCTCAATGTCCCCACTATGGCTAATGCAATTTTTTGACTTTTGATRCATGGTCTAAGAGAGAGTCATGTTTGAATTTAGATGCACAACCTCTAAAAAAGGGAGTTTTTCAAATGCCCATCCTGTAGACTGAATAAGTTCCATTTTTATTTTAGCAAGAATATGGGCAGCTTCATTATATTAAATTGTTTATTCTCTCTAATTGATTTGGTTAATTTTAGTATTAAAAGCATGGAAATGGTGAAAAACAAGTGGGATCATTTTGGCAATAATTTTGAAGCTCTGTCCATCTGGATAGCTGAACAAGAAAAAGAACTGGAAACTTTGGAAACATCRTCATCTCCTTTGGACATACAGATCAGCCAAATCAAGGTGATTAGYTCTTTATGTTTGGAATTAAAAGCCCATTTATCTGTTTTTTAACTAAAGGCCAAAAGGGAGGAGAGACATTTTAAATATTTCAAAACTACCAGGATGAAATCATGTCACATTGTATACATGAACATACCAAGCAGTAAGGTCTAATATAAACAAAAGGAAAATTCTTACAGGCTGCCTTCTCTTTAAGTGTTTAGTTTACATATATGAAGTCTTTGTGTGTGTGGTTAAAAATATAATTTATGCCCTCTTTATTTTTTGAGTAATCTCAAGTGTTGTACAAAATAGCTACATATATACAAGTTTGGGTTTTTTTTTTTTTTTAAGCATACATCAGCTAGCAGCTATGGAATTTGATTTTAATCTTGCTAAAGTTATAACTTGATTTATGTATCTTTTATGCTGAATTAATAAAGAAACTATTGTTCTTGGTAGCTTGAAAACCTACATAACATTTACTGTTATTATATTTACACTGTCTCAAATTCTGTGTACGTTCCTGTGGATAAACAGTGGTTTAATTTCGAATTGATGACTGAGGTGCATATTGTCTCCAAGCATTGCATTTCAAGGGCTGACTTTGTATCCTTCCACAAAYGAAAATGTACCTTCTCTGGAACGGCATGTTTCCAAGGGTGCAGCGCTTTTCAGTAGGGAGTGCACATTTCCGTTTCCCTTTTTCTGTGACCTACTTGCTCTTCAGAAGGTGTGCAGGTGTACAGCTGCTTGCAGACCAGCCTGACCTTATTTCCAAAGGATCCCAAAAGGCACTTGTTTCATGTGACAGAAACAGTTTATCAACAGATTTCCCTGTTCTTAATTTGTTCACAGCTTTACAGAGACAAAATAAATAAAATCTCTTGACTTCATCATTGAAGAACAAAACMATGCTTGAATTCTTGTGTCATCACCACAGCAATTCAGAAACAGTTTCCTTATGAMATAATATGTATGCACTTATTCCACTAGCATGTATTACCATGTTGTCTGTCTTTTCAGTAATTAATGGACAGGATTCCAATGTTTTAAACAGAAAATAAGTGCATCAAACAATACTAATATTGCATTACAGTGTGTCAGTTCTTGTCTGTTTGAATGAAGCCTGCTTTAGCCCTACTAGCCTGTTCCAGCCAAGTTCCCAGAAAGGTTGTTCCTTACTGTAGATGCAGATAAGCAGTGGTTTTTACACTGCAGTGAAAGTTATTGAAAGTTCCATCACAATTCTTACACATTTAAACACCGCAGTCAGCAGCTGATATTTCTAAACACCTGAGTGAACAGACATGAAGCAGAGAAAATCCTCCACATGAGGCATAGGGTACGTCATTGTACCTCAGGTGAAGGAGCTTTATGAGCTGTGATATGTGAGAAAAGTTACCTCACGTGCAGTGGATGGACATAGCTCGAGGTCTACTTCTGTAGCATTGCTTTGTGCCTGATTTGGAAGAATTTGTTTTTTTATTGTAAGTTTCCTGATGAGCTACTCTGTGTCACAACACTAATCAGCATACTTCATMATTTCTGGTACACCACATTAGTAAGGAACATTTCAACATAGGGCAACTGAACAAAAAATAGTGTAATAGTGTGCTCTTTGATACCTTTGGCTGATCAGATAAAAAGCCTGGGGTCAGCTGAATGCAATAATCCTACATGGTAGTGGTAATATTCTGCTTTTGGTGACACAGATTGCAAAGCCCCAGTGACTTCAGAAGAGCCAGATTTTCACCTACAMATTTTCTCCAAAATTCCTGGTGGAACAAAATGACAGTTATCACAAGTAGTTACCATTGGTGGCAGACTCAGTGAGAGTTTGAAAGCCTCAATTATCCACCTTCTTTTATGTAACTGAGTGAATTTAACAGAATAGCGTAGGAGTGAGAAAGCACTGCCTCATTTGTATCTGCTGCATTGTTAGATAATTTCAGCTTCAGGGCTGCAAATTCAGTATTTTTCCTCAGCAACATGTTCTCATGAAAAAAAAGGTATTTTATAATCCAAATTAATTCTGAATATATTGCATAAAGAGAAACTATAAATTCTTATAGCACCACATTTTTTTCTGACAGTCACCCTGCTAATTTTTGACTGTTGCAGTAAGCCACTCCTGAGCTTTATAATGGCAAGAAAGAGACCATATTTTTATTACAATTATAGAAGAAGTTGGGCACTACCTATGCTTTGAGAGTGCATTTTCAAGAAAGTTTTTGGTTGCTTTCATATACATATGTATCTTAACACTTTTCTGTCTGAGAATGCTGCTGCTTTTTTCCATTTCAAAGAACTCACTTGAATCTTTCTAATCTCTCCCAATGGATGTTTTCCATTGCTTTTGAGAACTCATGGACATAATACATCAGCACTAATTTAAAAAAAAAATATATAAAAAAGCTTATTTCCATATTCATTGGTGCCTGATGAACAAATAGCCACTGAATGATAAATACTGTACGTTTCTTTTTGGGATGATGTAGCTGCCAGGTTTGGCTCTTACCTGTAGTAAGGGAAGTTCAAAATAATAAGAGACAGTTGCTGTCCTGCAGCTGCTGAAATGTAAAGCAAGTGTTGGTTTGTCTTTATGCATTTACTAATTGAGGTACAAGACAGATGAAAAGTGCCAAAGCCCATTATCACCCTTGTTTCATGGTTTCTATCTATACTGTAATGTGRTTCTTTATTTTATCTTCTGCCTGAAGGCATACTCAGCCTACCTTATCATCTAATTAAATTTGTCTTTTATTGTACCATAGTATTTTCAATTGGAAAATGAAAAAAATCTCTACTGTTTTTCAAATYGTGGCATGTTTTATTTTGTAAGTGCTTGAAAACCTGTTAGACATAAGTAACCATCTATTACGGTTCAGCTTCTTAACAATACTTTTCCAGTTATACAGTCACATTTTTTCATCTTCTGTTTATTTTGAATCTTAAAGAGAACTGTGTACTACTTTCCTGTGAAGCAAGAGATGCTAAAAGATGAGCCATCATGTCTGCTTATGAAAATATGCACCTCAGCCAATTCTAATTGCTGTTCATACACACTGATTCTAAGGCAGTCTGTGTTTTAAACCTTTGCCTGTGTTAGTTTCTAGAAGAAAAAGGGTCTTACTAAAGACTTTGGTAACTAGATATTTCAAGTGAACTCTCTTATGTAATTCTTTGATGAAGGATGTTTGTAGCTCAGTTAAAAAAAAGGATTTGGAAAATATTGCTCTAATAATTAAAAACTTACTGTGAATCTTTTTACTATTCATTTACATTTTAGGTTATTAATAAAGAGATAGATTGTAAAGTAACTGGAATCTCAAATCTAGAAGAGGAAGCCAAGTCTTTTTCCCAGTTTGTTACCTCTGGAGAACACGCACATATTAAAGCCAAACTGACTCAAGTCAAAAGGTATTGGGAAGAGCTAAGAGATCATGCACAGAGACTGGAAGAAACAATCACAGGGAATGCATCAGCACAGCAGAAATATGAAGAAAATCTTAAACAGGTAGACTATGCAAATCTAATGGATTGTTTGCAGCAATTTATAGAACTACTCTTTATTTTCCAAAATGGAATAAAAAATGCCTATTATAATAGGATGGACTAAAATAAATAAGGAGATTTCTGAAGTAATTGCAAGACCTAGATACATAAATTTGTGCTTTGAGTTACCTGAAAGGCAGCTTCAGAAAGACACTAAAATATATACACTAAAAAATTATGTTGTTTTCTAGAAAACCTTGGTGATTCCCCTGGGTATTGCACTATTGAACCACATCCATACATGTTATAAACACTTTAACTTCTATGTTTGGTTAATAGTTAGTATAAGATTGTAAGGAAAATAATTTAAATATTATTATTGACCCAGCCAGGAGGAACTGAGCACTGTTAGCATCCTTTAACTTCAAAAGGCACTCTGCACTACAAATGCTTTGGATATAAAATTCTCATAGCAGCAAACATTTTAAAGGTGTTATTTAAAGAATCATTTATGTAATTCCTGCTGGTTTTAGCTTCTGGTTTGCCTTTTTTTTCATAGGTGCAGCAGTCAGTGTGTGAATTTGAAGCTAAGCTAGCTGAGCCTCTCACATCGTGCTCTTCAGCAGCAGCAACGTACGCAGCCCTTCAGGATTGCACGGTGAGCGTGTGGCCAGCAGTTCCTGGCACTGATCCAGAGACATGGTGCCACTCTGACCTTTCAGAAATGCCAGTAGCCCCAGACCAGGGGGGTTGGGACAAAGGCAGAAGCAGGCAAGGGCTTCCTGTCTGGGTGGGCAGACCCAGGGAAGATTTAAGTACTTCCTTAGCTATTTCTTGTCACCATTTCAAATAGGCTTCAGAAAGTTTCTTTCCCAGTCTAGGGGGAAGGACTAAAAGTACCACTTAATCCCTCAGGTAATTGGTTTTAACTTCATGCATATCAAACATGGAAAACAGAAGATAAGAAACAATTCTATTAGATGTTTTTCCTTGAAGGTTTTCATGAAACTTGGATTTTGATGAATCTAACTCTATGATTAAAGAAAATGCATGCTTGGGAGCAATTTTGCTTGGGTAATGCAGAGACTGGACGGAGTTTCAACTTAGAAACTTCTGTGCTTGAAAGTAGAAATCAGTGGGTGTTTGGAAAACTTGTTCCATTCATTGYAAAAGGAAAATAAATAATGGATTAGTATTCAAACTACAAATAATCCCATCTCAGGGAATTTGGTGTAGTATTTTTGTTTTTAAGTTCTGATATGATTTTCCAACAATAATCATTGCCTTTCTAAGAAAATACTACAAAATTTTTTTTTCATATTATTCTTTCAGCAAAATGCATATAATTTCTTGTGAACTTAGTGATAACTGCTTGCAAAGGCTCCCTTTTCAAGGGAAACCTGACCTGTCTGCTTCAAAAAAGCTTGATACTAGTTAAGGAAGATTATTTTGCATATGGAGAATTTATTTAGACAGCACCAGTATTTTTGGCTTTTAAACATTATGAATATGCTGAGTAGGCTGTTAAAAGGTCTTATTCTCTTTAGGGGATCAGGATGATTGAATATCTTAATGAGAAATTACCAGCAGCTTGTTCCTGTGTAACTCACATTTCCTCCTATATATGATTTCTTGTAATTATAACCATTACAACTGTAATTGCTATTACTGTTACTATCATTGTTACTATTACAATTGCACACCTGTGAATTGCAACTTTTGTGGTCTTAAATCCATTTCATTTCACTATGCTACATTTAGATCTTTTTCCTGTAGACAAATTTCCCAGTTTTCTAGATGCAGCAACACTGGAAAATCTAGACACCAGTAGATGCCATTTCTATGAAAAGGACCTTTAGCTGACAGGAATTCTGAGTAATTCTTCCCTATTTCTCCCATGTCATGCCATTGGCTGCAAGTCTGGCAGCCCTCACATGTTCAGGTGAGGGTTTGGGTTTGTATAAATTAGAGTTGATGTTTGGGAATTTTGAGCTTTTTTCTGAATTTTGGTCTTGGTCCTCTATGGATAATGCTATGTCACATGCCCATTCAGAAGATCTGACTCTTTTGCTGCTGAGTTTTTTCTTCAGCACTGTTCCTAGGGAAGTCTTTTGTCTACCAGTTTGTTCACTGATACGCTTGGAACTCGTGTATCTAGGGTGGACCTGAGCAATATCTGAGCTATGARGTGACTTCATGATCTGATGGATGTGGCATCGCTTCAAACTTGCGAGTAGAACTACAGAATTTTTCCCACCATTGTTACCATACATCTGTTGTTTATATATGTGACTTCTGTTTGTTTTACATGTTCACTAGGACCTTTGTCACACTGTGGAAAAACTGAGCAGCCCTCTGGCCTCTCTCTCAGCCAGTGCCCGAAAGGTGGCCAACAAAGAAAAAGCTGCTCAGGAGGTGACAGCATTACAGCAGAAATATGAAAAAGTGCTGGAAAGTGCTAAGAAGAAACAGAGCTTGTTAGAGACCCTTCTGGTTCGGTGGCAGAAGTGAGTAAACCCTCACATCTGTTGTGATGGACACAGAGACCTTCTTGTGGTCAGTGTGTGAGACTGAGAGGATGGCTTGGTAACTCTGGCTTGTGATTTTGTGAYCAGGCAGGAGAAGGAGCTGTCTGCCTTCCTGGCCTGGCTGGAGGGGTGCGAGGCTACAGCCAGGCCATCAGACCAGTACGTTTCTGCCGACAGAGTTAAGCTGGAGGGTGAACTGCAGGCACTGCAGGTACGTCTCAACTGAAATATGGTCCTCCTGTATTTTCCCATGTATTTCTGTCTTTTAAAGGAAGGAACTGCTCAATTATAGTCTGAAAAGTCAATTGATTCCAGGCCTTAGAAATCTCCTAGGAAGTATTACATTATCACTTGCTATTTCTCAGTGACTTTACTATTACTTTTAACTATAATATGCCAGCTCAAGAGAAAAAAAAGAGGTGCCTTGGTGTRTCCTATTATCTGTCAAGGAAGGACATAGGTCTGCTTGTTAGAAAATCCTTTCTCTGGAGAAACTCCTTTATTAGGCAATACTACTTTTCTTTTTTTTTTATTTTTTTTGCATGTGAGAAAAGGTTCTGAGAAGAAAAAAAGCTCTAGGGTTTTGAAATCACAATGGAAATCTGGTTTGGTTTTTTTTTTTT